>NC_052541.1:14854446-15154446 GCF_016699485.2 Gallus gallus | reverse complement strand
CTTGCTAAATGCATGGGGGCCACACCTTACAAGGCCTAAGGAGAAGAAAGAAGGAAAAGCAAAAATCCCAGCGACGATGGGAACAGGCAGAAACTTCAGCTCCGTTATCACTCCCCTTCATCTGCTCAAACTCCTCACTGCAGGGGTTGTCATGGTGATGCAGGTTTGACCTCTCACTTTTTACTCTTCCAGGAGCTAAAAAGGTAAAAATGAGCCATTCTGTCTCGAATGAAAATCAGCCTCCCTCTGTCAAAAGACGCTGAATCGCTTTTTTACCCCTTTGTCAAACCTGAACGTTTCCATAGGTGACACGGAAATAAATAACTGGTGCTGAGCATCATTGGTGGATTCGGCAGGATGGAGCCGTGGGAGAATGCTGAAGATAGGGCTTGGCAAGAGTGGTCCATGCCCAAGTTTCCCATAAGTCACAAGGCTCCATTGTCCCACATTTCCTCTCCATCTCTGTGGTCAGGTCCTCACTCAGCCAGCTGAGCGTGGGGTTTGTGTTTCTGACAGCTCTACGGCAGAAAAATCAAACTATTGATTGAACTGTGTAGCGGCCTCATAAGACATTATTAGCAGCCCGCTGTAAGTGAGACCAGAAAGGGTAAAATCATTTCTTTTTATTAATATTCTTGAGTCAGGCTTCAGCAAAACCTGAGGTTTGGCCAGGTTGGCAGCAAAGTGATGGCACCATCTCCCTGTCTCTGCATGAAGCTGGTAATGCACACGTAGGGGTTTGTGTCTGTACGAGGGGGTGGCTTATTTACTGGGATAGAGCCCCTGTCTGGACTATGAGCCAAAGCAATCTCCTTCTGTCGATTACTTTTGAATCTAAGTCCTCTGCTTTGATAACCAAATCCTTCCCTGCTTTCTCATTCCCCCCTCCAGTCTCTCCTCTCACCACTTTCACGCAGTGCCAGGGTAGTTGACATGTGAAACCAGCATGACTTCAAATCAAATATTCAGGTTAACGATGAGTTGGCCTTGAATGAAACCTTTGAAGAACTCTGATGCGGACTCCTCCATGCTTTGCACAGCTCCATCAAATCTCTCTCTACCAAAGAGGCTCCCCTCGTTCTGGCTTAAGAGAAAGCTACCGAATCTATTTGACTGGAGAGAAAAAAGCTAAAGCATGTATATAAAAATATAAATGTACACGCATGTATATATATTGTCTGTGTGCGTATTTATATATGCTTTATATATATAAAGCACCAGCCTTAAAAACCTGCTAAACTGCAATTGAATTCTGAAGTCATCTGAAGTTCAAACGTTTCTCATGATTTTGGTGTTCAAGTTCCTGATGACCAGCATTGCTGGACCTTGTACTGCTGTATAGGCCCTCACAGCACCAAACAGAAGTCCAGCTCATCTCCAAACACTGTTATCCTCAGATTATCTCTCTGGAAACTCTTCATCCACATTCTTGTTTCTACCTTCCTCTCTCTCTCTCTCTCTCTCTCTCCAAATGAGCTTTTGTTTAGTGAAGTAGATTTGACATTTTAGCGAAAGAACTCAATTCAGCCATGGTTTGGTGGCCCTTCTCCCAAACCCACAGATACATACAGCAACCTGCAGTTACACCCCAGTGCATGAGACTCGTCCCTCTAAGGATGTGGGCTTGAAGACCTGAGATGTTCCAGAAAAGTGAGGGCACAGCCGCCTGCCTTTTGCATCAGCCACTACCTCAACCAGTAACTTCTAATCTGTTTGAGAACCGAGAAATATGGACAACGACACCATAACCTACCTTTCTTCTCGGCAGCACCTCTCACGTTTGCAGTTCTCCCCTTCCTTATCACATTCTTGTGGTAGCTCTCATGCTGCTCCTTCCTCTACTTCCTTCCTTCTGGTTTTGGGAACCAAAATTTCCTTTACTTCCAGCGGTGACCATCGCTCCAAAAGTCGCTGTGACCACACTGTTCATCCAGCAGAGTCACGGCATATGGGACACTGTAGAGTGCTTCTCGATCTCAGCTAGCAAGTCACTGATGTCCTAAGTTATGAAGACAGATGGCATTAGTGCCAACACTTCAAGAGTATCTCACAGTAGGGCATTCCACAGGTTAATTATACCTGAGAAACTTCTTCCTTTACAACATTAGATCCTAGTGAGTCTGGTTTGCCTCTATAAAAGACGGTTTTCACATTACGTGCAATCCATTTCCCCAGCACAGATAGGCATTTTCTGTGATTAAGCTTTACAGGCAAAAAAAATATATATCATCTCAGACATACCCCTTTGTCTTAACTTCAGCTATACCAGAAGCAAATCCAGCTCTATTTACACTTATTTCAGGGATCGGGAGTGAGAGGGATTGAAGTACACAGTGCCCTAATCCCATTGTTTTCATATTGTAATGCTCTGGAAAAAAAAAAAAAAAAGATAGCTGAGGGATGTTAGGAAGGTTCCAACTTCTGTATATTTATGATCCTTGGTACAGCCCTGAAATGCAAATTATAAAGAACTTCCCCTCTGCCACCCCTTTCTCTCTCTCCCTCTCTTATCCTACATTTTCTGCAGCCTGAAAGATGTAAGTCATTAGATAAATGACTGCCAGTGGAGCGCTAGAGCTGTAATGTAAACTACAACGACTAAATTCATATGAAAAAAAATAATACATCCCCCAGAGAAAAGTTCTGCTTTTCACATTTAAATGTACTAGTTATCAGCTATTCCTGCTCACAGGGCATTAAAATACATTCCGCTTCCTAAGTCCTGATGCAGCTCTAACTGGACTCCAGCTCGGAGCTAAAATAGCACATATTTCACAAAGTGGTGTAATGTAAAACTGTCGTCTAAACATCTCTCTCCTCACTAGGTCTCTCTAGGGCTTTCTCCACAGAATCCTGCTTCTTCTTTACGGCGTCGTCATTTATGTCTCTGTTTATTAGTGGAATGAACTTGTCAGTAATTGTCTTCCCACCAGCTCTCGCCCCAGCTCCCTCCATGCTCCTCTGCCCAGCTGGGGTCAGCAACAATGGGAAACACGCCTGCCAAAGATGCTTCAACATTGGCCCTACAGCGTGCCGGGGGATGAGGAGGCCGCTGCCAGAGATTCCTGAGCCCAGAGGACCCTGCTGGAGCCACGACCAGAAATGGCACTGCTGGGAGTGAAGGGGACTTGGCAAGGAGGTCACCACACAGCCTGGATGAGCACACATGGAGCCAGCCCAAGGGCTGGAGGAGGCGTATGGTGGGGCTCCCAGGACGGATGGAACCCCCTTCCCACCTCACCATTCTAACTCACTGCTTTAACCCACGTGCTCCCTGGACGCAGCCTGCAGTCCCTCTGTCCTTCAAAGCCTCAACTCACAGCTTCTGATTTCAAGGCTGCAAAGGGAGTCTTCCTTTAAGATTTCCTTTGTGATTTTTTAGGTAAACCCCTTAGGGTTTGGCCAGCTGGGGAAATTAGCAACTCATAAACTCCAGCACGAAGCTGCAGGGGATGAGCAGCTCAGCACACAGCCCAGGATTCTGCCCCTGTCCTCCCAGGGATTCGCCTTGCGGACGGCTCGCTGCGGGTTCCAAAGGGGCTGATCCGTGGTAGCTGCCTGTCCATGGCAAATGCGAGATAATTTAAAGGACTTTAATCCTTTTTCTTTGCCAGTCCGCCTGATGAGTTCGTGCAGGGTGGTTCGTACACAGTAAATTCACACCGTAATTTACTGTGTACTAATTTCCCCAAGCTTTTAATTTCACAGTGTCTCAGTTTCCTCATCTGTAAAAGAGAGATAATAAATACTTTCCTTTCTGGCAGGAGTGCTCGAGATCCTTCAGCAGTAAACATAAAAGCAACCATTTTAAAATAGTTACTTACAGAAACTTAATTTTCAGCGTAAGCACTTATTTGTGCCTGATCTGCTACTACAGCAGCATGACGCCAGCAAGGGGAATCGAATCAAATATGAGAAGTAAATAAGCCTGCCAACAGGAAAAATAACTGCAACGCTGACCATCACAGCGTTTACGTGCAACTGCTGTTGCAAACATTTGAAAGCTTTCTGCTTCCACCCACCTGTGATTCCATTCGAAGCGAACGCACCTAAAATGATGCATTTGCAACAGAGACACGCTGGAGTGTCTCCTTTTAAAAGAAGAACAACGTGTGCCAGGAAGGCCTAAACCTTGTATTCCTTGGGTTTTGTCATGAAGGAGCGCTGCATGATCAGACCCAGAAAACAGTGTGGTTTTTATTTCGGGTTTTTCTAGACTGCCGTAGCCCAAGGGTCCGTGCTATAAACTGGAGGAGAGCAGATTTTAAGAGGAACGTGGTAAGGGTTCTGTTTCTGATTGGAATGTTTGCTTAAAAGTTTTCCTGCAGAGGAACTTTTCCAAACTGGTCCCAGTTTCAGCACTGGCCAGATTTGCCTTGCAGGCTCAGCTCCTGAGATCTGCCTTTATTCTTTCTGGTACAGCTGAGACAACAAGAAAAGAACGTTTGCCTTTAAAAATCGTTCTTCACGCTGAAATTATGAGGGCCAAATTAAAACCTAAATACTGCTGAGGTCAGGAAGCCAACGGAAAATCAGGAACTTCCCTCATTAATGCCCACATACTGGAAATTCTGATTAACATATAAAACAGAAACCCCTGAAACTTGCATATACGAACGTATAAGACTTTTTCCTCCACTGCTGAACAAAACTTTTAGATCTCTCATTGTCTGCTAACAAAGCAGTTCAAACCGAGCGGCCTTCCATTCCCTCCTTTTTAATTCTGCAGGTATTCCTATGCGATCTTCACGCAGGCAGGCAAAGAACGGTTAATTTCCATCCTCCGTCGCCTCCTCGGGAGTTTCGCCCCGCGGTGTAATTCCGCTTCGTTCCTTCTCGTGGAGCTCAACTGCCCTCCGCTGGATGCGAGAGGCAAATGCACGCCTTCGCTTTACCGACAAAAAGAAAGTACGAACTTGGGGCGTAATTCAGTTACTCGGTCTCTTCTCCCGCCTGTCCCCAACACAAAAAGTCCCCGAGGTTGGCATGGTTGGAGTGAATCGTTTTGAGGACACACGGCTGCCAGGAAAATCACTTTCACTCCATCCCGGCCAAATGGCTGCCGTGATTCTCTTTCATGCAACAACTTCTAAACAGAATATCCCCTTCTAGAACTGCAGACTTCTACAGACAGGAGAAAAACCATTGAGAGGAGGCACAATTAGGGGGCTTGGTTTAATTCGTTTTATTGCAAAGTTAGGGACTTGAGAGCACGGGCTCTTGCACTCTGGAGTCTCCTTTAATGTGCTTCTGTAAAGGCTAATTTCTGTAAAGCTCAGAAATAAATAAAATGAAACCTCTAAGCGTTGACTGCAATAGCCTTAGCAGCAGCAGCAAGCTGGCTGGCTCCAGCAAAAGCTCTTGTCCATCCGCCCGACATTTTGATGCCTCAGCTGACTTGAATTAGGAGAGAATAACTTGGAAGGGTTTTCAGTCCATCCAGCCCCAAGTTAAGGAGCCCTCTGGAGCAACGATTTCCATCACATAAGCTGCACAGGGAGCTCCTGGTTGCGCTCTTGATGGCTTTATTAGAAGCACAGTGGTCGATCAGTGCAATACCAAAAAACACCCCAAAAGGGGGGAGAGTTGCAACACCTGACCTCCTTTTGCAAGGCACAGAAATAGTAGGGTGCAAAAGGGGAACAGAAAAAACACTCAGCTGAGAGCACTTCACCATTCCCCATACCTAACGTCATGGTGCCTTCTCCCCTCGAGCATGCACGCCTCCCATGCACCACATGTTGCAGTGAACTTTTGCTCCTCAGAAAATGGGACAACACATTTTCCCGTGCAGGCGGATGAGGACGTTTGCCTCCATTTCCTGCAGCTTGGAGCTGAAGACTGCCATTTTCTGATCAGGTTTAGCATTGCTGGTGCCTTGAGATTTCACTTTTTGCTGCTGGTGAGGCCCTTGATGGCTGAGCTGCACGGTCTGGCTGCGTCTGCCCATCACACATAGGGAAGTTGGGTAGAACTCTGCCCCACCGCCTTCTTTGCTGTAGGAGGTTGCTTTGTGCTTTCCTATATTTCTGCAAACCCTGCAGTCCTTGCCGTAGATGCAATCCTACTAAGGTGGAGGTTTAGTTTGCCTGGCTGCAGGATCTGACCTTTGGAAGAGCATTCTAAGTCCCTGCAGTTCCGATGTGGAGCTTAAGCTTTGGCCTGGAATAACAATGACCGTGAGGGAAGCAATAGGTTACGAGCTGGGTGAAACCATACCTGCTTCTTGCCAGAAGAGCTAACGGGATTCAAGCAACTTCTACCTTCGTTTCCCCTTACAGAAAGAAAGAAAGAAAGATATTCAAACTTCCCATATGAGCTGCAATAATGAAAATAATGTGCACATTAATTTGTACGGGGGTCAGTGAGTCTCCCCAGCTCAACGATTTTCAAACAGAGTGCGTAGTAAGCCCATAAAGCATTTATTTTTCATAATTTATGAAGCATTACATATTGTGAGTCCACAATGCCAGCTGACGTAATATGCAATAAATTTGAAATAACAAAACATTTCTCATGTTTTTTTTCCTCCTGATGTGACAACGCGGGACATAAATTTTAAAGAAAGTTGCCCGAGAAGACAAAGGCAAGGCACAAGAAAAGAATGCTCTGAAATCAATGATTCTTCTATCCCACCAATCAGTTAATGAGCCATTCCCCCACTCATGGCTGCGGCGTTCATCTTTTTGAAGCCAGAGCAATTGGCTGCTGGGGGGAGATGCAGCCCCGATCCGAGAGCACAGCCGGAGCCATCCTGCCATGCCCTGGGAAAACCCAACCCAGCACCTCCAGCAAAGAGGTGAAAAAGGCAGCGTCGTGCAGAGCTCCTTCCCCTCCATGGCAATTATCATCCCCTTATTTCTGCATAGAGCAGCAGTGCTCTTTGCTCTTTTAAGGATAACTTTCTGGTGGTAATTTTCAGGAGTATATAGTTGTGAGACTATAATACAGAGCACTAAGCAAAACACCAGAACTCACCTACGTGGCTATGAAAGCAAGCTGATCAGTCCTCATATTAGAGAAGATGTATTGCAAGGCTGAATGCTGAGACTCTCAGTAAAATCCTCAAGTTACTTCCACCATGCAGCAAGGGTGCAGCATTCAGCGCTGTCGGGTTTTGTTTGCTCTTGTTTTGTTCCAAGCACTGCACCAAACCAACCTCTTCTTGAATAAATGCTGCAAAGCAAGAAAGGGAAAACTATGGAATCGTAGAATCATTAAGGTTGGAAAAAAACCTCTAAGATCATCTAGTCCAATTGTCAACCTGTTAACAGTATTGCCCTATAAACCACAGAACTTATATGGATGCATGATGCAGAGCGGGAGTGAAGGGAAGAACAGAGTAACAGAACAGGGGTCTTTGCCTGGGGTCGGTACTCCAACTGCCCTTATAAACAAACACAGAAATACTTACAGATCACAGAAAGAATGCATTGCAATAGAAAAATGATCTGTCTTGTTCATTTCAGTGTCAGCCTTTAAAGGTTTTGACTAAACTTTACACCAGAAGCCCAAAAGGGAAGGAAAAAAACACGACACCTCTACATGAACAGTTCTTATCAGAAAAGATGTGAAGCTCAGCATCTCGGAAGCCGGTTTCCTAGGGCAGACAGCAAGCTGGGTGAGCAGGGACATCTACTGGCAAAAGAGCTGGAGCTGGCCCTGCCCTGAGCAGAGTGAGAGAACTTGGCATGAAAAATCATCTGTCTCAGTGACAGTGGTGGGTTTTGCCTAATCCAGTAAGAGGAACACACAGGGGAAAGGGAGCAAAGGAGACTGGCCTGTGCCAAGGGTGAAATTAAGTTTCCCATCCCAGGCTGAGGTAATGGAGGACGATGCTGGGCACGGTCTGAACCATCCCATTTCTAACCCGTTTCTACTCTCCCCATGCACACAGGCAGTGAGCGTGGACACAGCCCACCACCAGTGAGGTCTGGCCATTCCTCCTTCCCTTTCCCAGCAGCAGATACTTCAGGCAAGCAGCCGAAATGTTGTCAGAAGTAAAAGGCTCCTTTGCCTCCTCTCTGCCCTTTAATAAAACCACAGGCGACAAGACATATTTAATCCCTACTGGAAAGATATGTACACTGAACTGATTAGACAGAGCAGGCACCAGGCTGACCCCAACATTTGAAACACTGTCTACCGTTCTCCAGACAGGACGAGGATCACAAGGAGGGCAGGCTGAGTGTGAGAAGCTACTTAGAAGTGTTTGTTTTTCCCATCTCCAAATCAAGACAAATTTCTCAGCTCCTTCTAGGAGTCCTGGTTCTCTAACTCATAAATGGAAAGAAGTGAGTGTCTTTCTTTTTTTTCCCCTCCCTGTGTCTTCTCTCTCCTCATACTGCTTTCTGCCTTCAGGGTATCTGTTCTATACTTCCAAAAAAATCCATCTGGTTATTTTACTGTAACACGCTTACCAGAACTGTAAAATCATAGGGAACAAAAAAAAAAAACAACCCCAAAACCATTTGAAAAGGACCTCTGGGGGTTTCTAGGCCAACCTCCGCTTGAGGCAGTATTAACATCAACACTAGATCAGGTCGGGGATGGTCTTGTGTAGATGATCCCTGAAAGTCACCAGGGAGAGAAATCCCACCCCTTCCCTGAATGACATGTCCTACTTCTGCGTGAAGAAGTTTAGTTCTAGTTTCAAACATCAACCAGCAAAATAGCTCTAATTTGTTCTTAGTACAGCACCAGCCTTGGAGGAATGCTCTGAGATCTTCTGTATTTTTCTGTCCTCCTGTCTGACTGCACGCATTGGACACGAAGGCTCAGGCAGGACAGGCATTGTTCCACAGGTAAATCTTCAGTGCATTTTAATGAAGAGATCCTCCAAGGCTCCCTTGGGAAGCAGACACTTAGGTACTTAAATTTCTACATGAAAACATTTTAAAAAAGAAAAATAACCAGTATCTTCTTAAAGTCAGTTCTGACTTTATGACAAGTATGAGACAAATCCCCTACTGACATGTTCCTTTGTCAACTAGAGATGCTACTTAAGTTACTAACAGCTGGGATAGTGGGGTAAAGCAGGTTAGAAGCCTTCTGCCCTGAGCAGTGACTGGCAGGGCTTTCTTTGTAATAATGAATTTGAAAATAGAAAGGGAACTGAGCAGCAATGCTTAAGTTCAGTCTGCAACCGGATTTCTAAACCGTGCATTGGATGACCTGTATTGGAGCTTCAGTTCAACTCATGTTTTCCTCCAGCACCCTCCCAAAGAAAGGCCAGAACTGGGCTTAATCTGGGCTAGCTATCACATCCCCACCAAGAAATGTGGGAGTTAAAAGGCCAAGAGGGACTGACAGATCAAACAGGAATGCTAGGAAGGAAGGGAACACGAAGTTTTGATGGATACATTGGCAATTAGATACAGTCCCAAGATGGGATTCCTATAAATACCTCGGACATATGATGCCCCCAAGTCCTATTTCAGGGTCATCAGTCCCAAATATACTCACCCTCCCTTTGATTACACAGGGGTGTCAGCAGATGTGTTGTTCCAGGCTCTTCCCAAAGGCAGTTGCTGAAATCCAGGCAAGTGATTCTTCAGAAGTAAACCACTCTGAAGCCTTTCACCCAGCTGACATTATGGTGATCAGAAAATGATACATAAGAGTATATTTCCTTACAGTTCTAGGTTTCATTTAAAACATTTCACCTGCTTGTCTTTTTTTCCTTTCTTTTTTTCTTTTTCCCCCAGTCATTACACAAAGTCTGAAAGATAAAAGAGGAAATTCGTTTTGTTACTTTAAATACTTATCTCAAGCTCTCAGTTTGACTACGTCAAATGCATGCAGCGTGCTAAAAATGCACAAGGGAAAGAGTCCCAAGTATATAGTTAAGGGATTGTAAGAAGAAAAAATAGAAAACAACAACAGCAGATCATAGAAGAAGCAGTGTCTGAAAAATGAGAAACAACAAAAAAAGCACAGAGCTATAGCATGGTAGAAGAAAAAAATAAATATACCACATAATTTATTGCAGGGAGAGTTCTGAAGAAAATGTCTTGTGAAATAAATACAATGCTCATGAGGACAAGAGATCTCATTCATATCCAATCTGTCTTGTGTAAAGAACTAGGCAATAATGTTCAAGTAAGTGAGTCACTGCAAGATCTCCCAGTTCGGCTGAAGATTGCTCAATAGAAATAATAACAAGCCACAGAAAAAAGACAGTGTAAGTACAGGTGGGAAAGGGATACACACTCAGAGCAATAAGCACATACAAAATACCGAGAGATTGCAGTACAAAGTAAAGGCATGATATGTGTCCTCCTCTATCTTACAGACTGCTTTTCCTCCTGTGCTTCTTTGTGACAGTGAAGACCTGCTGCCGTGCTCAGGCTGGCAGCCTCCCTGTGTTTGTGCTTGAGATGGCATAGACATAGACAAGCCGGATAGGGGCTGACTTATTTATGGATCTGAGGTCGGGACCATCTCTGTGGAGGGACATTGGCGTCCCTCATGGTTAACCAGCGGGGTTCGACTCCCTGGAAACACAAGATGCCTTTTGGTGCCACCAGAAACCTGTTGGTGGAGGAGCAGAGTTGCTGATGCCAAGCTCTCTTCAGGTGGTGGTGGCTCAAGTGTTCAGCTAAATGCAGATGATACATATTTACCATGCAGCATCCACACTTAAATAACTCAGAGGATAGTACTTAGTGCGTGCCACGTGGTATTTTGGTATGAAACGGGGCCAGGGGCCACCATTTGAATCACAGAATCACTAAGGTTGGAAAAGACCCCTAAGATCCTCTAGTCCAACAGTCAACCCACCCCCACCATGCCCACTGACCACGTCCCTCAGTGCCACATCCCTACGGCTCTTGAATACCTCCATGGACAGTGACTCCACCACCTCCCTGGGCAGCTGTGCCACTGCAGCACTGCTCCTGAGAAGAAATTCTTCCTAACATCCAACCTGAACCACCCCTGGTGCAGTTTAAGGCCATTACCTCTTGTCCATTGTGTGCAGAGCGCTGTAGCCACACTCAGGTTCAATACTCAGGTTCGTTTCCCTGTGAAATTCAGCAAAGCCTGTTTTTATTTAGTTTTTTTCATTAACTGCTTCTGGTCAGTACTTCAGAAATGTTTGAGGAATGAAAAGTGAGGAGGAATTGAGTATCTTTGGTGCAAAGCAGCTCTGGCCACGGGCTCTGAGCTTTGGCAGGGGCAAGGTGGGAAAGGAGAGGGGATTAACAGGATGGCAGCAAGATCTGCTGATTGAATAGAGCTTTTCCAGCCCAGGACTACAGGTCCAGAGCACAAACCTCCTTCTGTATGCTGTTTTTAGCTGCTGCAAATGTTTGCATAGCCAGGCTGAAATGCAGTAGGAAGACTGTTTTGTCTGCTCTTGCTTCCTCCTCTTCCTCTGTTGCTGGAGCCGAGGCAGCAAGCAGCCGGCAGCAGAAGTAATGCAAAAAGCAGCTGTGGGGAGAGGGCAGGAAGGATGCAGGGAATGGGATGGGGTGGACAGGGACAGGGCATTGTCCTGCAGCCATCCGACACCTGCAGTGAAACCATCCCTTCCACCCCTGGCAGAGAGCTGAAGGACACATCCCAGCTTGGGCTGCTGGGTGGTCCAGCACTCCCGGGAGTGCTTCAAGAGAGAAAAAAAAAATGCTATCAGCTCACAATGGGAAAGCATCCTCTTATCCACACCACTCTCCATTTTCAATTTTAAGTTGGAGTTTTGACTAGTTTGATTTTTTTCAGGGGACGAGGGTAGGGGAGGTAATTTTGTAGAGGATAATGTATATCTGAAGTGAGACAGATCGCTGCTAGAGCCAAGAGGATGTTGTGACTGCAAGGAGGACAGAACATGCATTTTAAAGACCGAGAAACAGAAAACAGCAACAGCACCTTGGTGTCCTGACCAAGGTTGGAGCATGAGTCAGCCATGGAGGCAGGCAGGGAGCAATGCCTATGCCTGGGATCCCACTAACTGCAAAAAATCCTGGAGTGAAAAAACAACAACACATCAGTGTTCCTTTTTGATGAATAACATTTGTTGAAGCTGTTCAAACTGCTACTATGGAAACTTTTGCCATGAACTCTGGATGATAAATAACAGGCAATGGAAACGTTGCTCGTAGATGTGGCAGTGTCCGTTTTAATTGCAGGGATGCTCTTTAATACACTTTCTGATATGCCTCTGAAATAAATCCAGTAACAGCGATGATTTCCACCTTGGCAGCAAACAGACTAAGGCAGAGAGCCCTGGTGTGCCCTGGCCACCCAGGGCAAGGACTGGAGCTGAGCATCACGACCCAGCTCCCTTCACACACCTTGCTTTTAGGGGCATAACTACCACATCAGTAATGCCAAGAAGACTTTATGCGACTGAGAGACTGCTCTAAGTGCCCAACTGGCAGGTTACATCTCACCTGTGGGAACTTGAAGGCTATATGGACATTTGATTTCATGATTCATTTAAAGCGATCCAAAATGCTGCTTTGAAGCTCCCCCCCTCTTCCCCTTTTGCATTTGATGGCTGCACAGCAAGTGGAATTACCCTCAGCATGTCACACTCCAGTGGACAGAGATGGTTTGTAAAAGCTGATAAGCCTTGCTGGGGTTTGCAACTTTGTATGAACTTCAGTGATAAACACTGCATTCGTGAAATGCCAAATACTGCTGAAACATTGGCATGGGCACAACAGATTAGAGCTAATGTGGGACCACACAGGTACACCGTGCAGTAAATTACAGTCATGATGTGCATCCACTTGCTGTGAAAAATAGTAGGTTTTGAGCCAGTGGTATCCCAGTAAGCAGAGATCTAATAGAGCTAATGACTTGGTTGTAAATTAACGAAGCAAGAATGATGTGACCAGGCTCCAGCATGAGTACAGAAGGAAATGATTATCAATATTTGTTCATGGCTCTCATTCATGCTGTACCTGTTGTGGTGGGGATGTGTGTTCACAGGCACACGCAGCCAACAGCTAAAGACTACAGGGCTTCCTTTTCCATCCATTTTAACAAAAAGATGACAGCCCCATTGACCAGGAAACTTTCAAATAGTTTTTTCTATTTTTTTTTCCCTCAATTGATTAAAAGGAATTTCAGGACAATGCCCTGCATGTAGAAGAAAGCAAAATTTGGTGTTCTGAAGTGCTGAATTTCTCTGTTTTGACCTGTGTGATGGAGATCGAAGAGAATTTCATGTTCATTTATTAACATAAGCCCTAACTATGAATGGGAACTTGCTGCTTTGAGCAACAACGCTGTCTTCTGCTTCAAGGTGAGATGCCTCAGGTTGGTATCCTGGAGATTGCCCTTTGCTTGGGTCTGGCTATTAAGAGGCAAGGAACTCTCATCTCTCACCTGACTCTGAATGCACCTTACTCCATCTTGTGAGATAGGGGGAAAAAGAATAATCACTGGCTACATTAAATGTATTCCATGAGCGCTGCATTTCATGCTGACATTCTGCTATAGTCATTTCTAGTGTAGCACTCTGTCTGTTGATGTTCATCCGTTACCAATGGCCCTATTACTTCTTGAGCGTGTTGGTTGAGGACTCTTTTTTTGTTGTTTTTACAGCCTTCAAACATAAGGGATCCTGTGGCTGGGATCCTGAGCACTCTAATACACCTAACAGATAATTATTAGCATTCCAATACCCATTCTAAGCTTTGCAGTATCCCAAAGATTGCATAGCAAGAAGACAATAGATGTTAGGTAATACTGCTCCAAAAACTCTGCACCACTTTTTCCTGTTATTCCCCTCCAGCCTCACCCACGGCGCCCATCAAATAATCGCTCACAAACCCCACCTGTCAGCACAGGATCTGTAATTCACGGAATGTGCCTGGCCATGGTGTTGGATTACTGAGGCTCTCTATAAACAGAAGTACTTTGAATGACTTGTCGTCTCTTACAAATTGAACAGGGAAAATGAAGGCTACGGGAATGAGTGACATAAGTCTACAACAAAAATTGCAAAGGCACTTCTTTCACTTACCCTGACACTCTCCAACGAAGCTGGAGTTTCACACGCAGTGCCAGGGCTGATCAATGCTGCCTTCTACGAGTTTTTTTTTCCTGCTTACTTGCTAGGCGTCCTTGATGCTAAGCAAATTTGCCTCAGGGTTGCTTAATGCCTCACAGTCCAAGTATTCCCCCCTCCAACTGAAGACACTGATAGTGATATTTAGTGTGAAGCTTGGTGGAAAACAAAATCTTCCTGCTATGTTTTGGGAGTTTGCTTTTTTACATCTTCTCAGTTTAATGCCCTCCATGCACTTCTTTATCCCACCTTCCCAAAAATACAAAGCAAACTGTACCTTGAGGCTCACCAGCATGAAGATGTCAAGGAAAATCTTGCCTCTGTCTTTCAGTCTGGTCATGTCCTCTTGAAGCAGCTCTTCTATAGTTCAGTCCTATCCCTAGGAAGCAAAAGGTCACATTTAGACTGAGTGTCCAGATGTCAAAATAATGGTACCACATCTATTTAATGCCATTTGGTGTCTGGAAACACATTAACGGCACCCACTGATGATTCTGGTGGGTAATGCATTCCACGCATTTGTTGTGTTTCTCATCTAAACACTTTCAAATCTACCATGATAGGTGGATAGCTGTGTGTAACAAATAATATAAGAAAGGAGGACACGGTAACATTACCAAGAAAACGTGTTGGCTTCAGTTTCCCCATGCATAATGCTGTAAAGACTCCATTTGCTTACAAGCAAAATACATGAGACTTTTGTGAAGTAGAAGTCAGCACCACCAAGGGCTTAATTATATAATGAAACATTCTCGAAGCCCTCGCATTAGCTCATTTATGCTTAGTGGAAAAGGCATTACCTAGCAACAGTCACTAACAAATCACAGGAAAAATAATAGAGATTACATGCTACATCACTCTACGGAGTTAAAACTGGTAGCAAGCTGTGCTCCTCCTTTCATTTTGTATGGAAATGTCCATGGTTTACAGGTGTGAGGTGGAACAGGTGCACGTTAGAGAAAGACAGGGCAGCTGATCTTTCATTAAGAAGTGGTCTTTAAAAGATGCCCAAAGATGGTGAGACATCTTGGTCTGGCCAGAGACAGTACACTCCAGCAGAGATCTGACATGAGAAAAACAACAAAAACATAAACATGGTCAAAGAAATTACTCCTTGTATCTCAATTACTCTTAGCAGGATGAGCCATTGCTTGGAGCACCGATCTGGCTCTAATTGTGCAACACATATATCCTGTGTGTGGCTTGGCAAGGTAGAATCACAGAAGTTGCAAAAGACCACTGAGACCACCATCTAGTCCAACTGTCCACCTACCACCAATGGTGCCCACTGACCACATCCCTCTGCACCACATCCCCCTGTTTTTGAACACCTCCAGGGATGGTGGCTCCATCACCTCCCTGGGCAGTCTGTGCCAATGCCCGACCATTCTTTCAGATAAGTTTTTCCTAATGTTTAATTTGGAACTTATATCAGAGAAGTCCAGTAGCACCGTGAGCATTGGGTTTTACAGGACAGCACCTTTGTTTTCATTTCCATCCTACCGCTGTGCATTACAGTGGCAGGAACTCTTAGAAACTGCAATGGAAAGGACCATATCAGTATCTAAGACAGTTATTAGAACCATCTCCACATTGCAAATTGCAGCAAGCAAAGAGAGATTGGTTTTATTACGAATTATGCTTTGTTAACAAGTTGTTAGCTAAGTTCTCACTCGAGAATATTTAGAGCCAGCCAAATAATATGTGTCAAATCATTGATCTGACAAGTTTCACAACTTTTTTTTTTTCCACTTTAAATTTCAAATATCTATTCAAAAAATAGCATGTTTGGTTTTTCACTCAGCCTTAATTACCAGCGACAGCATGAGAGGGAGAAAGAACAAAGCTGAATGCACAGATCCCAGAGGGATTTTGCCATCTCTGACCATTAAGGGATAAAAGTAAAGAAGGAAAAAAACCAACAAACCAGCATCTCCCAATTTGGAAACCAAACCCGCTTAGCCCAGAGGCCCCAGGAAGAGGCATTGTAGCCTTTCTGCTCTGCTAGCATCCCCTGAGCTTGCTTTGCTGATTGCACCTGTAGCTGGATGCTATGGTAGAAAACCTTGTACAACAGGATTATTAGAGGCAGCAGTTCTGCAAGGGTGAGATGTTGGTTGTGCTGAGTATGACATGGCTGGTAGCGGGGAGAAAGGGAAAAGCTGCAGCACAGAGCTCTGCCCTTCAGTCAGAAAACTGCTTCATGTTGGGTGGCTTAAAGGTACAGGTCTGTGATTTTTGGGAAGAGATTCCTCATCATTGTTTCAGTCTTCAGTCCCAGTCTCCAATGGGGTGGTTAAAAGACACATCCCTGAGATTGCACCTGACATTCTGCTCTCCTTTTACAAAGCAGAAGGATGCCTATGTGAAGCTGAGAAATAAAGGTGTATTTCCTAAGTTAGATACCTGAATCAAGCATTCTTAATTCAAGCTGAAAATCCCACTGCAAGCGCAGACCTTGAGCAGGTCTGGTTACGGTGACGTTCAGATAAGGCAGAACTTGCTGTTAGGAAAGGTTTGTGCTCTGTGCCCTGCTTTTGGGGGTCTCAGACAGAACAGGGCTGCCACGACTATAGCATTGCTCAGAGCACATGGAAGCGGCACAACTGGATTCCAGCTCCCTGGTAATTATCAGGTATACACGAAAGAGCCAATCAGGCACCCAAAAGGGCAGGCTGCCCTCTGCTCCCCCCGGGTGCAGCTGGCTCCTTATTTCAAGCGCAATCTTAAATGACAAGCAAAAGGATTTGCTGCAGAAGCAATGTTGTTTGGTATCAAAAAAGATTCCTCCTTCCTCCTGCCCCCTCCCCCTGCCTGCTTTTCATGTTTTATACAAAACTCACTGCTCCGAACACTCCTGGATTTTCGTCCCTTCTAATAGTAAAGAAGTGAATCTGATGTCTCCCACTGATGGCTTCCTAACCTCCAAAAGCATGTGTTTATCATGAGTTTCGGCTATCCAAAATAGTTTTGACCCGAGGTTACAATGCAGGCTCAGATTGCTTCCAAGTGGGTTAAATGGATGATAAGCAAACATTTCATTACAGACTCTCCGTTGTTGTAAGGATGTGCAAATCCCCAGAACAATTTTCAGCATATCCTCTGGAGCTGCGCACTGCTTTGCACCTGGGGCTTTGCTGGGGTTGAGCCCCACTGTCCCTTTGCTAATAGGATGGAGAGGTGGCTCAGAGCCACCTGCAAGATGCAGTACGGAGTTCCAAGCCTCCTGCTAGCTCCACCTCAAAATTAGTTTTAACAGGACTATGCTGAGTCCTTTGATTTTTTGGTGGTGCAAATGGTCCAGCGTAGACTATCAAGTTTGCAAGGCGAACAGGCACTGGCTGTCAAAGACATTCTCATTTTTAAATGTTGCTTATTATAAAACAACAGAGACGATGGTCCGAGTGGCTAAATGCATCCCCATCCCAGATCAGCACCACATATCCACCTCTCTCCCAGCTCAGCATTGCTTTCTAATTTAAACTACTTCAAAGCCCACCACTAGCATTAACCCTGAGTGGGATGCCCAGACCCAGCTATCCGACCAAGGACCCCATCCCCGTTTTTCCCATTCACACTTACACCTGACATGGGCACTCTGGTGATTACAGTTGCAGCAGCACAGGGGATGGATGAGGGCAGAGCACACTTACCAAGTCAGGCAATAACTGCACCCTATATCTGGTCAAGCAGGAAGGGAAGAGCCGATCCAATATAGCACTAACGTAGCTGTGTAGGTTCAGCTCTGTGTGGCCTGCTCAAGCACCACTGACACCACACCAGGTTTTTTCTTCCCTTGGCATTGTTGAACTTGTTGCCTGAAAAGGTTTAAATCCACTCAGTAATAAAGAAAACAATATGAAGATTTTCTTTTCTTCCCCAGAGCAGTTGCTTCTCTAAGGACCCCTATCTTTGGCGCCCAGATTTGGTGCTTAGCCTACGGACAGCTGCAAGCACGTGAAGGATACCATGCTATTGCCAGCAAAGTTTCCTACATCCCTACCTCCAGCCTAACCACAGCAAGGCTATCAGTAGCTTTGTTCTGCAGCCACCTGAGCATCGTGCTGATATAGCTGTGTCATCTTGCTCAGTTTAATCTGTTCTCACCAATTACCAGCCTCCATAACGCTTCTTGAGCCCAAACCATTCCTGGTGTAGGGCTGTCCGTAGCAGTGTCAGGTCCAGCCCTTTATTTCTGTGGTACTGTGGGGATTAGCGTGGATTTACCTATTCTTGAAAAGAAAAGCATTCAGGAATACGTCTAATTATGCTTTGCTAAGTATGAAATGTCCTTCCATTTAGCAGATGCTTGGGCCCTACTTTGACCTAACACTGAGTGTTTCGAGTAAACTGCCAGCAGCCCCGTCAAACTGTTGTGGGTAATTTGGAGTATGAAATGTGTTAAATTATTCAAAGAGCTGAATAAGCATAAACAGGCAGTACAACAGGAGAGATATGCATACCCAGCGATGCCGGCGTGACATTTAATACATCATATTAGCACTCCTGTTAGTAGGAAGAGCCGGACGCCTAGCACAGCAGCAAATGCATAGGCAGAACACAATGCAACTGCATTTTGCCCCCTGCAGCCTTCCTCCAACTGTTTCCCTTTGCAAAGCTAGATGCGGTTTCCCTGTAACCAAAGGTGAAAGTTGGGAAGCAAAATTTGATTCCCCCCTGCAATGGTCAGCACAGGAGGCTAGGTCACCCACCTCTGCTTCTCACTGGCATCAATCACTGCACTGATAGCAACTCTCTGATTGAGAGCAGGGGTGTATATCACAACAAGATCAGGCCCCAAACTGTCTGCTAGTGGAAAGCAGGCTCCTAGATGGGCAAACTCTGCTCAGTAACAGAGCTAACATGGCACGGATCACATGCAGGCTCATAGTGCATGTCTGCCTTAGAAATACATACAAATTCCTGTGTCCTAGTAAAAGCTGACACTAATTCAAGAAAAAACCTTACGTTTTACCTACTGTGGAAGCACTCCATTATTTCCTATTCTTCAAAACAAAGAGTGTTTTCAGGTTACTGAGTATTTCTGAGATCTCAGGGGATTACACATCAGGGGAGGAATGAGATGCTTCTGTAGTCAAGTTTTCATGACGGCAAGCACCAAGGGGGAAGTGATACTCTACACTCTGAAAGCTTTAAGTTTGGGACTGGCAATCCAATCTTCATTGCTTGGTTTGTTAATGAAAATAGAAACAAAACTTACAAAAAAAGAAATATTCCATAGAGGCAGCACGTAACAAATAAATGGAATGATCTCTCCTGAGAGCAGATGGAAGCCCTAGTGATGGAGTTAACATAGCCTGGACAAAGCACTCATGGATGTGAAAATACTGTCAGAAATACGCCTGTATCAACAAGGGATGGACTAGCTGAACTAAAAGGCCTTCCCCTGGCTTTTTATGTTTCCTTTTTTTCCTTTCCATTTCTTTTTTCTTCCCTCTCTGCAGTTTTAAGTAAGGGGGGTAGGATTAACTTGTGCATGGGTGAAGTCTGAGTGTAAATGGTTCTGAAGTCAGTTTGCTATCTTTTATACATCCTTATCATTGAGTCACCATTTTCGTTCCTTTTTGATCCCGTTTGGTGTAGCTAAAAACTGTGATTTTTATCTAACAGTCTTACAAGTCTGGAAGAGACATTAATACATTTTGCTCATTCCTTTGAGACAAATACACTGCAGTGTGTTTCTTGGCTCTCCTTTTTCTTGCTTCTGAACCACATTTAGCGATAACATTGGGTTGCTGAGTCTAACTCCATGAAAAATGTTTACTAGCTTTGTTATCACAAGTGCTTTGTGAGAATATGCAGGCAAAAAGGACATAGCATAGATTTTCAAATGGTGAATGGGAACTTGTCATATAGGCACTTGGAAGAACTCCATTTGATTTTGCAGTCTGAGCCAATTTCTGTTCCTTCTGAAGCGAACCACAGAAAAATATTAAATGCCATCTTGCCAAAAACATAACCTCTGCCTATAAACACAATGGAGATGGGCAAACACTGTGATGAGAAAACGCTGATTCAAATTTGTATCTTTAAACATAATTGTTTTTTTTTTTTTTCCAAATGTTTTAAGACGTGCATTTTCCCGGGGAAATGGCCAACTTGTATCAATTATTTAGAAGTCTTTGTTGGAAGCCAGCTTAAATTCATAACAAGAGCATCAGTTCAAGAAATGTGAATCTAAACATCAAGTCTAGTTAGTCAGGGAACAGAAACAAACCACATGATCTCTCAGTCCAAATTACACCAGATAGGCTGCAACCACAGCTGCCTACAGAAATTACATGATAACTATTTGGGATTATGAATTGATAGCATTTTTTGCCTTCTCATAAATATCTCAGAAACAGACAGGGGAAAAAATATTCTCATCTCCATTTCTCCTGCTGCTTATAGAATCATAGAATCATTAAGGTTGGAAAAGACCAGTAAGAACATCTGGTCAACCTGTTGGCCCATCACTACCATGCCCACTAAGCCACGTCCCTAAGTGTCACATCTACTCTTCTCTTCCGAATTTCCAGGTGCAGTGACTCCATCACTTCTCCGGGCATCCTGTTCCAACTCATAACCACTCGTTCTGAGAAGAAATTTTACCCTTAAACCAGTCTTTCTGATTTATGGAGGATACCTTCTCTGAGTCAGCTTGCACAACTAAACTCACAGCCAAGCTGGTGATGAAAACATAGAAATCAAGTCTACTTCAACTACTTCTCTCTGTGGAGTGGCTCAGAAGGTGCTGCACTACTTGTTGGTATGGATGCCACCGTGTTTGTATGGATACTATAATGTTTGTAGGCAAAGAAGCCAAGAGAAAGGCAGTGAGACCATTGAGAACAAGCTGACACAGCTTGGGAGCCAAAGCAAACTCAAAGGTTCATCCACTTCCCAGCACATCAGTGATAAAAAATAAATCCTATTAACTTCCATCACAATTGAATTCTTGCTCAGCTCTGCCACAGTAGCCAACTCTTATTAGGGAAAGGGCACATCAAGACTGTTCTCTTGATCTCTGCTCCAAACTTTACATGGCACCAGACAACATGTTCAGGCAGCAAGAGACCCAACAGTCTTGTGAGCTCCAGGAATTCATTTAAAAAAAAAAGAGACCATATTTATGAACCTAGCTGGTCCAAACCACGACCCAGTTCCCATTACTTGCTCATTTTATATGCAACAAATGTATTGTACAAAATGCAGTGGATTTATTAAAAAAAGAAACAAAACGCATATTGATTCCTCTTAAACATTTTCAACTACCAGCTAAACCAGGTGAACTCCTGACAATTAAAAATGACAAACTTACCATTTTTTTCTTTTTTGTGTGGGTTTTTTGTTTTTGTTTTGGATGGAAATCAAACTATTTGTGTTATTCTTACCCATGCTATGTGAAATCAGCACAAACAAAAAAATCAAAGCTAAAAAACTGATTAACTTACTGTTTTCTTCCTGCTTTGCTAGTATGGAAGATTTTGCAGTTAGGTTCTCTGCAACAGCAAAGCTTACTGTTTTCCTTAAATTACCAATAGCTGATCTCAGTAATGTCTGTATACACGCTTCATCTTGACGAGAAGAGCCCACGAAGAGCCAAACCTAGACAAAAAATTATGGAAAGCTATCAAAATAGCTTTTACCAAGCAAGTTTCAAAGAGGGCTCATATTGCACTTTTCCTGTGTTCAATTAAGACAAATTCAAAGTTGAATTGTCCTCAAGCACTTTCAAGTTTGCTTTCTGCTTCTCCCTCTCCTGTCTTGTTTCCCATCAGTGAGTGGATGCAATAGCGCTAAGAAGCGCCGATACTCTGCTCATTGTACCCTTTCAATGGAGTGTAATGAAGTTGAAGGTTACATTCAGTATTAGGCAATGCAGTGTATATAAACCTCTCTATTAATATAATAATCTAGATTTCATGGGTCATCTCAGGGAAAATACCTTGCGCATCCTTGCAAGTTTTCTGTAAGACTGAAGAGAGTTATCATTTGGCAGAACTTTCTCATTTGAGTCCTAGAACTGTCACTGTGAAACAAATCCTGCTTTTCTTGTTGACTGAGAGGTAGTACGGATCCATACTGAAAGCTCTCCGGGGGCTTTAAAAGGTTTTTGTGCCCATAACAGCACATCTATCTAATCTGCAACGGTCTGCTCACTTAAGAACACTAACTGGTAGAGATAAGCACAGGTTTCCAGTTTCTTACCTGGAGGGCAGTGGTTAGGTGGTTTATGGGCAGAATGACCTCATGTTGCTGCCAACTTCATCCTCTTATTCTGGGTGCTTGCATAAATGTCCAAAGCTGTACACATCATATTAGCAGCCAGTTGAAGTGCTGGCCATGCTATCCATTCACTTCCTTCATATGAATGTGGAGGAGAACAGTGGTAATCAGCGCTTTCAGCAAGTGTTAAGGAGATTGAGGAAAGTAGGGTGAACAACACACAGTAACTTCATTAGGGTATTCTAGTGCACAAATTCAGCTTGCTTTTGAATGTCAAGAATAGAAAATGCAAGTCTGTGAGGATTATGCTTCCAAACACAAGAGTCCAGCTCAACTGAAGATTTTCCTAGTCATTTTAAAGATATTTCATATAATCTATTTAGACTATTTAAGAGTTTGCATCAAAGCAAAACTGCCATATCTGATGTGTAGGGCCTCCAGATTCTTCAGCTTCCCTTTACCTTTCCATCCCATCTACTGTGGTAGCATGGCTATCTCAGATCACTTACCCATCCAGTGGAAAATTGCTGGATGCGGATATGGAAAAATCAGACAACCAGGATAATCAGGGTAAACTTGGACCCTGAACTCAGCAGCCAAGCAATCCATGCTCCGTTAGTAAATGCAGCTTCACCTACATTAAAACATATTGCAAAATCTGCTTAGTATACCAGGCCTGTGCCCTAACAATCAAAATAAATAGATAAAGCACTTGTGGTTAGTTTGAAAGAGTGAGCAGCAGGTGAGTATGGTACACGCCTGACATTTTTGCCATTCCTTCTCTTACACGTGATGAAAACTATCCATACTTGTAAAGGAAGGTATTACAAATTAAGTATTCAAGTTTTCCGTGATGCTAGCAATTGTTTTAAGCTTGGTTCTCATCCTTTTTATCTCTCTTACAAATCTTGAAGGGAATAGGATTCATCAGTACACAAATGGCCTTTATTTCTGGCTGTTAAAAACCTGATGATGAGCAACATTTCCAAGGAAGAAAAAGAAGTCAATTTCCGAAGCATGTGCAGAGTTAATGTCTACAGTAATTGCGACTAAGTACGGTAGAGCAGAGATGCACTGCCAGCTGGAGCCAGGGATTAAAAAGGAAACATCTGTGCTGAGATTATAGGAACAGAGGAAGCTGTGGGAAGGAAGGAAGCGAGAATGCCCGTGTAGGTCCACCTACCTCATTTGAACTTCTCCTTTTCACCGTGATTTTTTTTTGTTTTCCTCTAGCTGAATTCAACATATTTACCATCCTGTGTGTAAAGAAAAGACTGTCCTATTTCTCTGCTAATTGACCTCTCCCTTATATTAACCTAATGACCTCACATTATCAAGATGAATCCTAAGCATTGGGATTTAGGTACGTACTCAAAATTGAGCAGGCTTTCAGGTAATTTGCTGAGCAAGGATGCCTTCAGGTGTAATGACTTGAGGTGAAACTTTTTGGCCTCAACCAACTCGCAGCGAGGCTAGCTTCAGATCTGATGAGAATTGCATTTTCTTCAAGAATCAGAATCTTTAAATTCTTCCTTTCATTACAAACCTTCTTACCTAAATTCCCACTAAAATAAAAATACGAAGTCACAGGAGAGGCATTCCAGTAAAACAATAAAAACTTGAGAAGTTCGGCAATGTCATAAAGGAAAATGTTAAGCTTCTGAAAATACTTTATAAAACACAGCTAGCAAAAATGTATATATACACACACATTTAGCTAGTCAGCTTACATTCTAATAAAACATGAGCTGCTTTTATCCCTCTCAGTCTCCCAAAACAAAAGATTTAGAAGTTTGAGTTAGATTTGCAGAAACTGCCTGTTGTACAGGACAGGTCAGGAAGAGATTAGAGAGCTCTTTGCATTTACTATATTTCCTTTATTTTTTTTTTTCCCTTGCTACTTCAATTGCCTTTGAACTCGTGTTCCTTGGGAGCCCTGGTGAGGTGAAAACGTAGGGATGAAGGAATTGAAGGTGGGAAGAAGGAGGGAGAGAAAGCAAGGAGGGAATTACTCCTTTCAAAAATAAATAAATCGATAAAAAAAAGCACAGAAGTATTACTTAAAAAAAAAAAAATCCCAGAGCCAGCACACACACTCCATTTCTACTAATCGGATTGTGATGTGTTTGCCTTTAATATGTGCAGCCAGCCCCTATGCCCTGCCTTGTGCACATGTCATGTCCTTTTAACATCAGCAGCCACTGGCCTGATTCTCAGTCCTTGATAACATGTTCCAAGTAGTATCGTGTAACGGGGGGAGAGCAGCAAGAGACGTGGGGGAGAGGAACCAAGGCTGGCACAAGCAATTGGTGCCTTTGTTGAGATGCTATAGACAATTCTCTTCCAATCGACGAACCTTTCATTTGATTTCAATTCTTCCTTTCTTGTTGATATGTCAAACAGAGGCTCCATCAGCCATAAAACAAAAGCATGGATTCGAAGCAGGGTTTTTCCTTAATCCTCTCTGTTCCTTGCTCGCTCACCCTGCTTTCGGCAGATTTTCAATATCATTAGTTTCTCTGATTGCATGCAGCTTTCTGCTCCCCTTTGGAGATGAAAGAGCTGTCGGGCTCCTCAAAAACTTTAATGGGTTCAAAACAGAGAATTTTGGAATGCTGTGATGGAATAAATCAGATCCTAAAAGAGGGCAGCGAGGTTAGAAAGGCCAGCATCAGCAGGGAGGGGCTGCTTGTTTGCTCCATCCTCTCTAAGGCCAAGTTCCCATTTGCCACTAGACTTTTAAAATAAGTATTTTCACTTATTTATTTTAAGCCATTTTTAAAATAACAGGGATTTTTTTTTTAGAATAATTATTTAAATAGTAGTGGCAATCTAGCTGGCATCTGGATGAAGACCAAAATAAGCTCTATAGACCACGCTCTTGTAGTGTGCGTTTGCTTTTACAGACAAAATGATTCCAAGTCCACAATTTCCAGCTCTGTGCATTGTGATACAGTCCTGACTATCTCCAAAATGTACCACAAGTTTTGAACTTCTTGGACACGTGGTATAAGGTGATGCCCCACAAAAGGAAAAGATACCTAAGGGTGCAGTGCTCTTCCTGTTCTCTAAAATTTATTACCTTCAAAAGTCTCACTTCTTCCCATTCCCAAAAATTCCCACCGGGTCCCCTCGAATTACACTCGGATGACATCCACCTCATACCTCTGCACAGGTTAAACAACAAATTAGAATGTACATTTACTTCCAGAAATCAAACAAGATTTGCACACCATGGCACAGACTGTAAACCAATTTTGGAGCCACAGCAGATCATTTTGCCTCATTTTTTTTTTCCATTTGAAAGAGAACAGTGAAGTTTGGGATATACGAGCCTGCAAATTACATTGGACTTTGAGGTCTCACTGGTTGGCTCTCCAGGGTTTATGTGAACTAAGTGCACATTGAGTTTGCTCAATGGAACCTTCTCCTAAATGCAGTTTCTTACAGTGTTCCTGGTGTGTCCATATTGGTGTGAATAAGAGAAACCTTCTGGTTCAGTGAAGATGCAAGTTTGTCTGCAAAGTTACTCAGTCAACATCTACAATGTTTCTGCTTAAAAGTGAACGAAAAGACTTGCTGGATTTTGACACGTCAGAACCAATAAACTCACCCACGGTGGCTTTTCTTGACGTCTGAGCTCCTCAGCTTCCTTCTCAAACCATCTAAAAAAGAAAAAAGTGAATAAAAGCCCACAAGGACACCCATCAGTCTGGTGTCAAGCACGTATCTGCCTTTAGCATTTCTCATTGTGTTACTGGTTAAAGACAACGCTGCAGAAGCAGCAGCTTTAAAAGGTGTGAGAGCAGACATCCTATGGCTCAGTCTATATATACAAATGGAGTCAGCATAGTTTTTACCATTTTATACATCTGAACCATTTTTCAACTGCTCTGACCATCTCGCATCTGCGAGCAAAACGAGGTAACCCAAAGCTTACAACTAAGCAGACAGACACTACAGGAAGGAGAGATGCACCAGCGTGGACCATTTCATAGAAAACACACGAAGTAAACTTATAAATATCCTTGGGAGTGGAGAAATAGGCTAGCACATGGGAGCTGTGCACTCAACTCGCTTTCCTCAAGAAAAATACAAATAGTGATGAAAATATCAAACCAATGCCAACTGCTGAAGAAGAAAAAAAGACACCTAAATCCTTAAAAGAGTGAAGGTCCACGCTGATGTAACATGAACCATCAATTAGGTCCACCCTTGCCCTGTGTATGATTGGCAGATATGCACATCCTGAGCTCCGAAACCTCTCTGGCAGCCAAATTGAGTGGTTCTCACTGATACCCACAGGTTCTGCTGTGTGGGTTCATGTGGCATCAGCACCAGCCACTGATGCTCCCCAGACCAGGCAGCAGAGCAGCCACCAGCGTGATCCTGCCAGCAAAGCCCTGTAATTCCCTGGGCAAGTGAATACTTTCCCTTTTATCTCTTATTAAAGGGGATCAGGTGTTTGCCCATGAGAAATGCACTCTGAGCTACAGGATTTTTTTTTTTCCTCCTGAAATATGCCCATAAACTAGATACGTGTCTGTTTAAATAAGCATAAAATTATGAGAGTGTCCTGCAGCAAAAGAAGACATCCGCATTCAGGGTAGCACGGATGAAAGAGCCCATTCTTCTCTCCTGCCGTGACTTTGTTGGTGAACTTTGGGCCTATGGAGACTTTTCAAGGGCATGAAGAAGGGGTCCTACAGTTGCCAAAGTCTTTTTAGAATAGCCTTTAAGATGCATCTAGTCAGGAAGCAGCTGTGTAAGTGATGTGATTTGTATTTACATGCACATATAACCTCTCCCTGTAGCTGGCAGCTACAATGGAAGGCACAGCATCTCTTCCCAGGTTGGAGAGTATGCCCTGCACTTATCCAGACAACAAGACGACTGTTATTGTCCGATCCGAGGCTGAAGAGCATCATTAGTGGTACAGGCTGCAGGATCCTCCTGTTCTCCAGCCTTCTCATTTCAAAGCCTTTCATTTCCCAAGACAGCTGCAAGGTGTCCCTTCAAGGATTTTGCTGTTTTTTGATTTATACTTTTATACGCTTGAATCTCAATTGAGACATCCCAGCCTCATTCCATTTCTGACCTTCCACTATAAAAGTGGACTGACCCTCCATCTCTCAGCACTGGGCTGGCTTCCAGCCCGGGTTATGGAAGAGAAGGGGCAGAGCAGAGCGACCCACATGAGATGCTCAGAGCCCAAGCGGTCACTGCGAGCCGTTCTCTCCACCCTCTGAACTTCTGACACCGCTCTTGTTTTTCCAAGCCGTGCTTTTGATTCTCTTTATCCCTGTGAGAAATTCCTGCCTGCACTTAGAGCAGCAACCCCACAGTTGGCATGGAAGTGGATGACACGGGATGGAGATCTGCAGACTATACTGAAAATTGACATAACTCATTATTTGTTTATCTGTTTTTGAGAAGGGGGAAAGAAAACAGCTATTTCAGCTAGAAGCAAACTTGTTGGCAGCCAGTCAGAGGTTCCTGAGGGCCTGACACCTGTTTCTGGTCATTGTTCTGCCTTTACCACACCTGTAAGCATGTGAGCATGCAGTGAGGATATCCAGGTATTTGATTCCCTTCAAATGAAGCTAAGAACACGCAGCCAGCAGCAAGGCAATGCCCATGGGTTGACACTTTTGTGCTGATGAATCTATGAGTGAAACACACCCCAGGGAAATAAAATAAATGGGAAGGGAAGGGAAGGGAAGGGAAGGGAAGGGAAGGGAAGGGAAGGGAAGGGAAGGGAAGGGAAGGGAAGGGAAGGGAAGGGTTTTACTGGTACTGGAATAGTTGCACTGTCATAGACTGGAAAAAACAAACGCAGCTGCCATGTAAATTTCCTACCAAAATTCCTTTTCCTTTCCAAAAGCTCCTGCCCTGCTCTACATAAGATGCTTCTCTCAAATGAACACCTTCAAAAAATCAGCAGGAAGGAAGAGAAAAGTTGCTCCCATTCAGGAGAAACTGAGGCAGTTTGCATCCAGGTAGGTTGCATTGCCTTCCAATGCGGAAGTCAGTTAAATAAACCTCTAAACAGTCTTTAGTACTTGCTTAAATAATAACAGTGAGTGGGGGAGAGGGTTGAGAGGCTGCAAGTCTATAACATCTCTATTCCTGTCCTATTCAAGAGCCACCCTTAGCTGCTGCTGATGAGAGCAAAATTGGGAGCAAATAATAAAACCATCCTCCTTCCTCAATAATGCCTTTAAAACAGATAAGTGCCAGTTGAATTAGCCTATTTATAAGACTTCTTTTTTCCCCCGACTGTAAACTCCTAATGACTCTCCGTTACACAATGCGATTCAATATGACTCAAGCTTCCAGGGGTCTTGATCCCCTCTAGATAGTGTACCACAAAAGTGATTTATAAACTACAGTCTGAGAAAGTCAGAGACTGAAGTGATTTGAGAAAATAGTTCAGGCTTGTAAGTGAATACAAGTGCTATGACTTCCAGTGACAGAATGATACCCACCCCCCCCAAACCTTTTCCTATAGTCTCATTTCATACAATGGAAAGAAAAGTGGTGTTAAAGGAAAAGAGGGGTGGGGTAACAAAGTCCAAAGGGGAAAAGAAAATGAAGAGCTGTATGGTGAGGGCTAATCAGTCACATGCCATGAAAAAGTGTAACAAGAAGCTGTTTGCATAGCAAATCGCATCTATGAGGCTGGGCAGTTCTGAGAGGAGGACTCCAGCTGAAGAAGTGCTGGAAGGGAGGCAGGGAAGAAGGAATAACATCAGAGCACTGATAATCTGGACTTGGATATCAGGTGCATCACTATGGAGGGGAAAAACACGTATTTGTCATTCGCCCCCCAGCAAACAAGCGGGGAGTAAACCTACATTCTTTTCTTTCTGTATCTCAGAAGTTATTTTGAATCGAGTGGAAAAAAAAGAAGTAACAATCCCTAAGTGTGCACTTGCTTCTTGCAAGACAGATTTTCCCATCCAGATTTCAGCATGGGGTTGTTATTTTGGAATCCGTTCCCTTCCCCCTCTCCCCTTATCGCCTCTCCCTGTCTTTCACAGTGAGGCGTTTGGTCTAAAGACAGCCAGGGAGCTAAATATATATTAATTAGAACTCTTGAGGCTGCCATCAATGAGATACAATTATCCCAAACTGTTGCTATTACAGGCTCTGATAGCTTCATTTAAATTCCTGAATAAAACATGAAATATCTTTAATGAGAAATGAATATAGTTGTCAGGAGGGAGTAGTTGTGATATTGTTACTAGTTGAGATATAGAAGATGAAGACATAATATGAATACCTTCGATTTTATATAAAAATGATTGCTGTTAGGAAAAGACAGATCCCCCTTTAGAGACTTCATTTAGGCTGAACATCAGAAAACACATAAAACAGCAACATCTCTCTTGTAAGGAAACTGCTATCCCAGAGGCAGCTGGCGCTCCTGCCTCTGTGCAAAGTGGATCCGTTACAAGGGGTGACGGTGGGAAGAAACACCACATCATTATGGAAAACAAATCATGTGGAGCTCAGTGAGATATTCCCATCGTTACTCAACGGCTGATCAGGGGGTTCAGCATCAAGAACTCTCCCCCACGCTCAAGGCACACGCCGCCTTGCTTTTCTTCTTTCATTTTTATTATTTTTAAGACAAATGCCAGTGAGGGAGCAGAGATGCAGCTCTCTCTCCCTTTCAAGGCGACTGAAAGACACAAGGCCAGGCCAGCAAAGAGCAGTTCTTTAAATCACGCTGTCAGGGAGATGGGAGCTGCAGCACGTCCTCATTCCTCCATGGCACTGTGATGGGCTGCACCTCTCGTGCTAAAAATTCACCCTTGAGCTGCAGCGGAGCTCCCCTCACTTCCTGCTATTTGACTGAATCTGCAATGACTCCCCTCCATTTGTACATTAAGGTTGGAAAAGATCATCCAGTCCAACCATCAACCCATTTCCATCTTGCCCGCTAACCCATGTCCCTCAGTGCCACATCAAACCTTTTCTCCACAACCTCCGGGAATGAATTTGTCCTTCCTTTGGTTAAGGCGAGCTCTTCCACATGCTTTGGATTTCTCATCCAGGAGCGTCTCCAAAATAGCACACGAGTGAGTCCCATGCCACCCCATGCTGATGGGCACCGAAGCGTTGAGCTCCAGCATCCCCACCGAAACACAGCTGTGTGTGGGGTGGAGCACAGCAGCAGTGTAACAGCAAGCACCACCACTTGTACTTCAGTATAGGTCACAAAGTGGAGATGATTATCATACTAATTGAAAGGGCATGGGAAATACTAAGGAAGGCGAACATAATTATCCAAACTGGAAATTGCCAGGTCGTTCCCATTCTTGTGGGATCCTCTGGTGACCACAGAGTATGGTCAGGACCTCAATTTAAAGTCTCAGTACAAGTTTGGATCAAGCATTTTTATATTAAATCAATTAATATGCATGCGCCAAATGTTATTTTTGAGGTAGTTGAAGTGTAGCAGCTCTGTTTCTCCTACAAGCTTTGGTTTGCATTTATTCTCTAGACGCAGAGATAGAAAATTATCTCAGGGATACAATTCAATTTCTCTTAATCAACACCTCTTTGCTTCATCAAGTAAAGCATGCTTAATCCATTTAGAGTTAGTTGTCAAGGAACAGACACTAATTAATATTTTCCCGAAGATGTTTATACATGACAATATAATAAAACAAAGAAATAATAAGAGTGAAGAGTTTCTAAGTGCCTCTCCCAGACTGGACCAGGAGAGATACCTCTACGGATTCTGTTTCTGTTCCACCTGATTATACATGGAGATGCCAGTTTCAAGACCTTGTGAGAGGTAAAGGGAACGCATATATCTACAGCGTCTCCTGCTCCTGGCAACTTGCAGTGCTAAGGACACCACAGCTGTGCCAATGAATGGCAGGGTCTCATAAACTGCCCGTCCAGAACAAATGAATCAAAATTTGATGGCCAGTGTCTAAGATCAGAAAAGAATTATCTAATGTACCTTAAAGCTTATTCCATCCTTGTCTTTGCTCAAGCAACTTGTGAAAACAAGTTACAATTCAACTCTCCAAAATCAGCCACCGAAGACCTTGGAGGAGGTAGAAACGTGCAGTGAGACCAAGAGCACATCGCCACCAGTACAGAACAAATGCACGCTGAGCAATACCTGAACACCAGCCTAAATATCCGTACCACATTCACATGCCTCAGATGTATATGAATAGTAACAGTTCCTGGGATCAAAAGCCAAGTTTAAGACAAAATATTGCATCTCAGAAGCAAAGAGGCTTTATTAACAAGCAAGTCCTTTTCTTTCATAGCAATTTTGGGATCCCCTCGAGGTAGTCAAATTGCTGAAGCAAACACTCACCACACACTACATAAGTCATCTTTAAGGAACGCAACTAAAGACCTCAGAGCCTGACACTGCAAACATGGAGTGCAATTTACAGCCCTTGAATCAGCTCAACCAGAGCAATATCCAATTATACCACTTTATTTATACAGTTCATTTAAAAAAAAGAAATTAATTTTACATTCCAAAAAAAACCCCTCAACCAACTGGATTAAAAGCCCTAGTAACTGGCCACATCTATCAGCAGAAACATACATCAACACAAACAATGACTCCACAGATTTTTCTCTCTACTGCTTATTTTCACGTGGGACTGAGAAAGAGCACGTCTGGAGAGTGACGAGATTCCCCAGAGCCCCGTGCATTATTTTTACCCTTTTTGAAGACGACATCTTTGGTGTCAGCTGGCTCTGACCAGCTGCGGTGGGGATGCTCTGATGGGAGCGGGCATTTTTCCATGGGTAGTTGACAGCAGTGACTTTTTGACAGCTCCTTCCAGCTGCTCAAATCTGAAGCTGCATTGAAAGGGCATAAAAGGTAAAAAAAAAAAAGAAAAAAAGATACATAGCATTACCAAAAGATGGATGTTTACTTCCAAAATCATTAATTTTCTCCCTTTGCTATGATTGACCAAAGCTCTCCCCCATGTGCATGAGAGCCCCCCCAGCTCCTTTTGCTCCCCACATCACTTCTCCCAAATTCATGTTTAGTGCTGGTATGCTAGAATGAGAGGGACTGGGCAGAGCAGCCAGCTTGCGCTCAGACAGGGCTTGCACATATTCCTCATCTCAGCCAGATGTTGCTTTTATTCTCTTTTCCTATTGCTCTCTTAATTAAAAAAAAAAAAAAAGAAAAAAGAAAAAAAAAAAAGAAAAAAAAAAGTCCCTTCTTACAGAATATAACTGTTTGTTCCTATGTCCTGGGAAAGCAAACAACAAAGCCCTTTGAATTACTTATTGTTACGGCTTGGGGACAAGATTGCATCTCTAAGTTTATAAAGCAGCTACTACATGGGCACCACTAAATACAAATGATTTTAATAATCAGCGTTTTATTTGCTTCTTTCAGCAGGGTGCCTTGTCATTACTTGAACGGTAATAATACCCGCTTTTCATTTGCTAAACGTTATTATGATTATTATTCAGAAGCTTTACTATAATTAACTAACGGAGCCTCACAACACCCCTGTGAGTCAGGTAAAGGAAGAATTACGACGTCCCCGTGTTTCAGGGGGAAACACAGCAAAGGGGAAGCTAAGTATCACAACACAGAGGAGGCTTGGATTAAAACCAACGGTTCTTGGATCCAAATCCCATGCACAAACCACGTCTTGACCTGTTTGCCTTCAGCTCAGCACCTAGCGCTGCTGTCAGCTCAAAGGCATTGGGATGACATCTTGGAAATCCAAAAATAACACAAAACAGGGGAAGGGGACAGGGGTGTGGAAAGGAGAAGGAAGAAAACAACCTTTGGCAGCTCCTGCTCCCAACTGGCGTCAGTGCCTGGATCCTGAATGCTCACGTTTGGCGCCTGCATCGCGCACATCTGTATCTATACAGGCGACAGCTTCTGCCTATAATAGCCACCTGTGAGACCAGGGGAAAGACATTAAAAATTAAAGAACAGCAGAGGAGATTGGAAGCCAATCTTGGGTTTATAGACAGGGAAGTGTTTGACAGGTGGTCTCTGTGCAAGAAGTGGCCTTAGAGACACATTTCCCTTGATTTTATTTTTTAATTAACTTTTATTCTCGGTATTATCTTGTCCTTTTTCCCTCTTTACTTGTCTCCTCGCTTCCAGCCTGGAATGCCATTTAGCACAGTGCTATAGGTTCCTTCAGCAGTGCAGTCCAGCTTTATAAAGCCTTCTATCTCTGCCCCGATGCCAACCATCCACTCAACAAGTTTTTTTTTCTACAGACCTTGACATAAACAACAGCCACGCTGCAGACCTTATCACCCAGTTAAGTGGGTTATCCTATAACCCAGCGACATGTCCAGCAAAGCCCATATTTACAGGGGCTGCTCGGTAAGCAGTAACCCAGGCCTTGGGTCAAGCATTTGTCTGTTAAGCTCTTCCACATGTGCCATCAGGCCCTTCCTGTTTGGGTTTCACGTACCGGTTTTTTGCCCCTCGCCTCCCATAAAAACAGATGACCTTAGAGGGACTGGGACGGCCATCTCCATCACTGTCTGCAGCCCAGACTTCACCTCCTGCCATAAAAATGCTTCCTCACCTTCCCTCCTGCTCACCCCTCGCATTCCCACTTTCAAGTTAATTATAATAACACATCTGCAGCCAAACAACAGAAACTCATGCATCCCCTCCAGGCCCCCCCTGGCTTTGCTTCATTGACTCCTCCAAACCCACCGCACTTGGACGAGAGCACTTAACCTTCTGCAGAATATCTTTATGCTCCATTTTCCTTTCCATTAGGAAGGAGATGAAAGCAAGCAGAGGATGCTTTTGTACAGCTGCTGCTGCTGCTGCCAGCAGACGTGCTCTCCCAAGTTTATGTGTGTTTTAAGCATAGACCTGAATACTTCTGCGTATGAGGGGTTTTGGTGTGAGAGGGATGATAGGTTAATGGTTGGACTTAATGATCTTAGAGATCTCTTCCAACCTAAATGATCCTACAATTCTACAGATAAAGTTTAAGTGATGAGGTGTGCAGCCTGATGCAACGGTTTGTGCCCAAGTCAGAGCAATTCATCCTTTTTCTGTCCTCCAGCTTCCTAATGAAGAAGGTGCTAACCCAACCCACTCCACTTTGAGTGCCATTTTCCAGTTTTTCTACAGGCATAACAGAACAAGATTCCAACCACTGGTGCTTTTCACCTGAGGAAAATTTCCTCGATCGTCCTGTTAAGCTTTTCACAGTACCCACTGCTTTTCCCCCTGTTTGAAAATCATTTGTTTTGGTTTTTTTTTTTTTCCTAAGAAAATATCATTCATCATAACAGCGGGGGGGGGGGGAATGTATGCAATTAAATCCACTAAAAACATAATGAAAATAAAATAATTATAATAATAGTAGAGTGGAAACTAAGATTAGATTCCTTTAATTGGAGAGCAGAAGACCCTCCCCATGCAACTGATGAACAGCAAGACTTTTTTCTATCTGTATGTTTCCAGACCAGGCTGTGTCCCACTGACAGTCAGTGCTGAAGCAAAGCTTGGGAAGTTCTGAGTACAGAAAAAACGCCTCTAATAAAAGCTTTCTATGTCCTCCCAGGAGGCTTTTCACACACCACAGAGATATGGACACATCTGGAGTAGGCAACAGCTAAGCACAATGTAGAGGGAGCTGAGATGCCGGATGTACTTTGAGTAGAAAGGTCCCATTTGTAAGACGTGCAGCCCCATGACTACTCTCACTAATAGGCTGTGCCTTAAGTGTAACTGGTTGTGACCTCTGTTTTTCATCTCATGTTGGAGGACGGAAAGAGGTGCTGGGCTGGGCAGGGAGGCGGTGATGTGGTAGCCAGGGGGTCAGTGTATGACATGAGCATCCCCAGATCATCTCCCGGATCTGTGTTCACTTCTGGCATGACTCAAGGCAAGCCATTTAATCTCAGTTTCCCATCTGTAAGCTCAGAGTGCCACTGTGAGTGCAAATACTGCTGAGGCAGGGAGGTGCTCAGCCACTACAGCCAGTGGCGAGGAGGAACCCTTGAGTTATTACGGATTGAGGGGAACAAGTGCTCCATTCCCAGTGAACACCGCTCCACTCAGGATGATGCTCACAAAGCTATAGGACATCAAGGCAAATACTCGCCCCTCTTTAGTGTCATCAGGATTGCATCAAAGCTGCATGCATCTCTTTCTTCCTCTCCCTTCTCTTATTGCACCAGAGGCTCAGAGTCGCTGGCTCTGGCTCACCAGTCTCATTGTATTAGCTTGATAAACCACCCGTTTACCTACAATGCAACAGACTGTAAAAACCCTTGTGGCTATTGCATAATAAGGAAAATAAATAATAATATGCTTTAACAAGCATCACTTGAAATAGCTGGGATTTGGTGGCCCCGGCAATAAACAGCAGATTTGCTTTCCCAGGAAAGTGGAAAAACTAATCAGATTTGGTTGGCAGCTATGAAGACACAGCTGATCAACAGCTCAGTGCCGGCTCACACAATCCCCCATCACACAGGGCATCGGGGAGGGATGTTGTGCACGTCCCTGTGCTAGATGCAATGCCCTGGCAGGCTGGCAGCTTTCCATCCCTTGGACAGGGGGGCTGCGGGGCTGAGCAGCCCAGACAGCAGTTTAACCCGAGGGTCAGAGGGCAGTCAGGCGTTATCTACCGGCTGGGCGCATTTCCTCCACATCTGTGGCTCCAATATTCCCGAAAAGACACTGACGAGAGGGCGAGAGCTAATGGGAGCTCCTCCGGTATTTAGAAATGTAAAGGGCTGCATTCATTTTTAATGATGTTGGGAACTCGCTCTAGAAAATAAGTAAATAAATAAATGAATAACAAAAGCAAAAGCAGTCAACGGCAATTTACATAGGGTGAGGGAAAGAAAAATAAAGCTAATCTTCCCTATCTGCTGGACAACGGAGTATTGCTGTGTGCTTTAAGTACAATGCAATTTTGATTACACCATTACAACTACGGGATGGCTTGTACAGTTGTGCCTCTGTTATGCTATATTACACATCTATTGCATGGGACTAAAATAACTCCTACCTTATTAAGGTAAAATCCATCATCATCTGCCTCCTATTGCTCAGCACAGATGGTGTTTCACTGACCCTTAGCAGTTTGCATGAAATGTAGGGTTAGCTTTTGAGCTAAGCACTTGCTTGGTGCGTTCTTGTAAAGCCTCAAAGCTACTTTTGCTCTCCAGACTGCAGCATCCCTACACCGAATTGCACTGATAGTATATAATAAATAACATAATTATATATAATATATTAATTGACAAAACCAACAAGGAGATACTGCAGCATTCCACAGCTATGCAGGCAGATGGGGTGCTGATCACGTCCCACTTGCCAGGAGCAGAGGACAAAGAGGTCCCTATGGAGCTTCTTTGCCACCAGCAACCCTTTTCCAGTGAGTGAAGTCCCCAGGGGCCAACTTTCCCACCTGGACCATTATTCTGCATCAACCAGATCTACCAAGCTGACATTGCTGCTGCAGAGCATAGGGCCAAGGTCTGTCATAAGGGAGAAATAAAGCCAGGTGCAATTACCCTTGTGCTCCTTGTATTGATTATACTACAGCATTAATTCTAGGGTAATGCAGCTGTGGATGGAGCCAGGATGACTGTCTCTAGCATAGGATGCTCCAACCTTTTTAGATGTGCTGCAATTGAATTTTTTTTTCTTTAGCTATCTTCTGTTTAAGATGATGAAATCTAAACATTTAGAACTCAAATACTGACTGACTGGGCACAGGCCAGAGTTTTTCACATATGCTAAGCTAATGCAATCCTCACCAAAATACAGTAACTAGCAGACACCTCCTAAGAACTCCTTCCTGGTTCTTTTGGGTCATGGTGGTATTCACTGATTCCTTCCCACCCATATCACAAAATCATCTCAATGATTAACACCTTCACTAGCATCCTCCGCAGTAGGATAGCCAATATCAACATCACCTCTTCATTCTAAGAGTGACAGAGAATGATGAGGTCATTTTCTATGCCCTGTGTCATTTCCCTCCCCAGATACAAGGCTGGCCCTTCAGAGAATAGCCTCGTGGGTTCTTGTCTAGACTACCCTTTAATTGACTCAAGCTACAGGACTTCCGTCATTTCTCCAGGGAGATCATCCCACAGTCTGACAGACCTTGCTGCCAGGAAACATATCCCGACGTTACTCCTACATTGTCCTTGCCCAGTGTCATGCCAAAACTACAATCAGCTAACATCTTCTACCAGGAGACCTATGCATTCCAGGTATCCCACCTTGCACATGTACCACACTTTCACCGGTCCAGTTCACTTCCATTCGACAAGTGGCAAACATTGCTTCTAGATCAATGTAATTATTTTCCTTTTTTCCCCTGCCAGCATATCAACTTGATCAGCTTATGGAGAAATGTTTTGGTCACAGTGGCAGAGGGAATACAACTTTCTGGGAAACCATAAAAAATAGTGAGTGACATATTTTTAATTTATTATAGGGACAAAATAATGCTTACGTTTTGTCTTTAATAAAATCAAAGTTCAGAACCTACAAAAAGAGCTTTGTAAAATGTTTCTTTTTCTTTTCTTTTTTTTCCAAAAGAAATCAATTTAAATTCATTTACTCTTGGGGTAATCACATAAATAGTGAGCAACAGGTTAATAAGGTAGTAATAGATATATTAATAATGAGCAAATCAATTGTTAGGGGCTGTTCAATAGTGTACTTATTAGGTTTATATTCATCTGCACTACTAGAACTGATGTGCTTTTAATAATCTATAACATGTTATTCATGACTCGAGTATTCTTCCCTATTAATAATTTACTAATGCTTTATAAACTATTTATAATTGCATTCTTCATATAAAAATATGATCTTTGATCTAACAGCAAGTGATAACTTGGGACAGTCCCTACTGGACTAAACTGACGACGCAGAGGAAACCACAACGGAGCTGCTGGAGCACCATCTGTGCAATCCACAATCCCCAGCATTTGCTTCAACTGGTTTTGTGGCTCTTCTGAAACCTGATAGCCAACATGAATCGAATTTTAATTCTGCATAACTCAGTAGCAAAATGTTCTCAGAGAACAACCAGTTCTCCTACTCAGTGCTTGAAAATCTCTTTTTCATCTCCAAATCTGAGACAATGTCAGAAACAGAGGCTAAGAGGGGATCATCAGAACTCCTGTTAAAGAATTATTACAGAATTGCAACTTGTTTGCATCTTACCAATCCCATCCAGGCACAAAATCAGCAAAAGTCGTGATGAAAATGACTGGAAAGATGCGAAGAGAAGGAGTAAAGGAGTAATGATATTTCATCAACAGTGTAGTGTCCTTCATTGAACGGAACTGCCACTTCTGTACTCTTCCCAAGATCCACTTAAGCTCTGGAAAAAGGAAAGTTGCAGTCTTAAATAACGTAATCCATTAAGTGCCATAGAGGAAATAAAGAATCTGATTTACTTTTCAACCAAGAAAGCCTGGAATACATTAGAAGAGATGTACTGTCTAAAACCAAAAATAACTTTATTACTCAAATAATAATAATTAAAAAAAAATACAGGGAAGGGTACCAGTACTTTACAGGAATGCAGTGTTTCACTTACGAAGAGAATAAGGGAATTCATCTTGTTTAACCAGATTAAGATTAAATGTGGTTTTGATTACTCTTCTTAAATACATAGAGAATTCAGGAGGGTGAGGCCAGGGGAACAGTGGAGAAAGATTATACATGTTAAAAGCCTCCGTTGGAACTAGTTCAGTTGCTTAGAGGTTGGCCATGAAAACTGATGAAGTGCATTGATTAATTGAGCATCAAAACCTATGATAGTTTTCTAAAATTAAGCAGCCAGAGAAAAAAAATTCAACTGGAAGCCTTGACGCTGTATTGCCAAGGAGACAAAAATCTTGTGTGTCATCAGGTCCCCAAGGGGCTGAAAATGGGGCCTGGATCACTGTTTGTTTGTGTTGTCCTTATCTTATGTATCAGGTTCCTGTTGTTGTTTCTGGAAAGCAAGAAGGATACGTCCCCCTGCCACTGTTGGTTTCTGGCAGGGTTATAGGTTTTGTCTGGGTTCAGTATTGGCCTTTCTTTGAAGTAATGCGATCGGGGTGTTGCCAGGAACAGGATGTAGAAAGGTGCACAGACATACTTACACATCCACACATCCCCAGTTTAGATGGAGGCTGTAACTGATGGATGAGCTCCTGGGAGAAGAATACAGTTTGCTGAATAAACCTCAGTAACATAAACATGCTTTATTTCTTTAGATAGCTCAATAGTACAATATATGAGCGATGAGGCAAAATAGAAAATGGAAAGAAAAATCTTTTGAGTATTTGTACTACCTAGATTTGATTTTGAACAGAATCCTCATATGCTAGAGTGATGGTCTGTCTTAGCTGGTGTCTGAATGACCTTTGAAGTTTTGAATACCCTGGATCCTTCTGTATGAAGTTTGGGGCTACAATTCTCCCTCTCTAGAGGAAAAATAACTACAGAAAGAGCTAGAACAGAAGGATCTGTTATGGCTGGCAGATAGGGTGATTTATCTGGTTTGGAAACAGAGTGATAAAAACACTGTCTCCTATTCCCCCAGAATAAAGTTGAATGATGTAGAAAAGTAGCCAACTTTCTTCAATAGATTTTTTTCTTAATTATTATTATTCCCAGTTCAGTTCCATCATTCAACGACGCTTGGAAGATTAACTCCCCACTCCTCCCTCCCCCAAAGTACTTTCTAACAACACTTATTAAGTGTGCTGGAGGAGTGGCCCTAGTATCTGGAGTGTTCTCCTGTTCTGTCCTCCTACGCACAACTCAATCTTCCTCCACGCTCACTCAGGAACAGCATCCTCCTCTTTCATGCATCTGTGCTATAAGTGGAAAGAGAATTTGACTTAAAGGAGCACTGGCAACTGGTTTTAAATCTCAAGGTAATTTGCCGTCGAAGTAATTTTTTAACATAAATTGGGAATTTCTTTCAAGTGGTGAGAGAGGAAGGGATCTGTTAAGTGAAGGAGAATTAATTATTCCCAGACATTACTGAAAAATACAAACACAATCAGGGTGTGATAGAGCAAATGGAATTGATTTTAAACAAAACTGAACCTGGCCGCTCACATCTCATCGTCCCCTTCTGTGAGACTTCTCCAGGTTTCACCTCTTGTACAACAGAATTAAGTATTAATATGGCCACTCTTAGAGAGAGCTTCAAGATAACCCTATTCGCTCACACTGTCTCAACTGATTAAGTCTTGTTTCCCAGCTGATGGGAAAGATGTACGAGAGTGACAAGCTTTTGTCTTACAAGATCCTCGAGTCTGAAGTCTGTAAATTCTCATCTCCTTCTTATACTCACTTCTTCTCCCTTCAAGTCAATACAAACACCTAATCACAATTTAGGGCCTGAAGAGAAAGCTGAGGCTTCCCCTTCCAAAACACGGTTCTGAAACATTCACGGCGTCTGCCACTTGGCATTACTCCTTTCCAGCTAAAAGATGCAAGGACATAAGTTTTGTTGTCTGTTTTTAATGAAAAACATACTATTAGATTGGTTTGCATTAAAAAAACCTAAACAAAACAGTAAAGATGGAGTGGGGGGGGTTGCTAAATGCTGATGAGAGCTGAGACATGTTAACCAGCTGTAATGTGCTGCTCCAGTCTCCAACTTTGAAATCCCTGCTAACAGGCTTTGAACCATTTCTCTCACAGCCTATAACATACACAGGGCAGAGCACAAGAATGCAATTAACTCCAGCACAGCTCTTCCCTGCCCTGCATAGCTGCGTTAGGAAGGATTGCATGAGACAGATTTAGAGTTACACCGTTAACTACAAAAAAGGTGACGAACAGGAATGTCACCCGGTGTGCTTTCAGCCCCAGAGTGTCTTAGACAACACTAAGATGATCTTTCCTCTTTGGGATCAGCTGAGGGCCATGGTCAAGGCTACAGTGTGATGAAATAGCTGAAAAACAGAGGCATGCGTGAGGCACTCTGGATCAGTAGCCCTAACCGCACATCAAACACCATTCCCTACTTTCCTCCTGCCTAAAAATATTTGGGAGAAAAGACAGAACGGTCAAGAAAGATTATCCACAGCCACAGCAATGGAGCAATTTAGAAGAACTCTGGGGATGGTCTAATTAGGCCATTGCACATTAGCTCATGGCACATTGCTGGCACAACAACAAATACAATGGCCATTGCATCAAAACACCTTAATGACATCTTGGAGCCTACCCTCCGGCAGCACCGAGACCCTGTAGATGGAAAGGACAGCAAGACTACCTATGTGTGACACTACTCATGAGCAGAAACAATCAGCCTTGATGGAGTATTTTATGAAGAGGTTTCCATCAGGCGCCAGCAGCTTTTTAAATATTAACCAGCGAGATCTACTGGCTGCCACTCTGGGATTACTGTCTCTGACACTGGTGATCCCAGCGTGTCAGCTTAATTTAGCAGCCAAATCCTGGCTCCCAGCGAGTGGCTTGCAGATGTGGATTTTAATTAAAAATATTTAATTCTCAGCTCTGAGTTCCATTTGCTCTACCTGGCAGTACGGTTGTTGGTGCTCATCATACAAAGTGCTGCAATGCTGCTCCAAGGAAACCTCAAACAGCTTCCTCCGCCTATCGCAGCTCCAAACAGCCCCACGGAGCCCTGTTCTGCATTCAGCCTCAACTGAAATAGAGAGCCAAAAGTAAATCATTTGTGGCTCAGAACCTACCTTATACCAGAGCAGCTCACTCACAGATTGACAACGTGGAAAGCGCTCCTTTGTAGCTCCAACACGACGCATCCCTTGAGAGTCTGTTTTTCACCCACAGGACGCTACAAACTCTGGGTGTTGCTCAAACCTGGGGGAAAGAAAGCCACTTTTAAATTGGCACCTCAGGGCTGTAAGCACACATCGTTTGACAACTACCAAGCTGGGACTCCACACAGCCCAGTGGGACCTCGCATAGTTCCTTCTCTGTGTCATGAGTAGTTTTATACAAATATTTCTCACTAATGGTTTTCTACATCTGCAGACATACACTTAGCAAGTCCCTAGTCAAACAGTTGCAAAAGCGCTTAGTGCAGGTCCTAACTATAAAAAGAAGGTTCCGCCTTTGTCTTCTGTTTGCACACTGCAAACAGCATAGGCGGCATTTCTCCACATATAGACACTTCTTTTCAATATAGCAGAAAGTTCGAGCACTTTGGAAGTTGTACTTTATGGTTGATAAATATCTGAAAAGATGTTTAGAGATTCTCGTTTAGGTCCTATATTTTAAGGGAATATTTGGGAAAAATGCTTTCCTTACGTGGGAAAGAAAAGCAGACATTGAGAAAAGGAGCCAGAAACAAGTAGTCTTCACTATCCTAATATCTAAATCATTCAACATTCAGATGTTAGTATTTATTATGAATAGCTGCAAATTTTAATTATAGAAAATATTTCATAACGATATTTTATTCTATTTTATTTCCAAGGAAGTTCATATCTCTTCATTGCCTTTGAGAAGAGAAATAAGTAACTTTAGATGCTCTAGAGAAAGACTTATTAAAGGGCACATACGATTCAGCGCCAGCTAGAACCTATCCACGGAGAAAGACTTCGTAAACTATTTGGGGGAAGGACAGTACACGGTTGTATAGCACCTGATGCAATGGAGGCATGACATACGACCCTTATCACAAATGGAAAAACAAACATCAACAAGACAGATTGAAGAACACATCAGAAACAGTAAAAATAACGTTAGCAGTGATTATTTCTAACATTTAGCCTGGAGTCCTTTTTGCTTTGTTATTTTATATTGACAATCCCACCTAGAAATGGGTCTCTAAGACTTTTTGACTTGTAGACAACCCATTTTGCTCTGCAGACCCCAGTGTATCTATTGTCACCCATGGGAGGGCCCCAGGGCCTCTGCTATGCTGCGTCTTTGGGGACGGATCAAATGGCTTCCAGATGAGAACAGAACCAGACATTTTCCAACCAAATACATCTCAGGTCACTGAGCAATGCTCTGGTGGCTCGGCCTCTCCTGCAAATGCCCACGCTGAGGCATTTCAATACGGAGCTTTGCCTGAGGAACTGTCCTCCTCTAGGGCAGGAGAAGATGTTTGCCCCACGTCCAGTGAGCTGACCGAAACCATCAGAACAGCTGTGTGTATTGATGTCTCCAACTTCAAACTGAGGTGCTCTGGATATGCACGTAGGCTTTGATCAAGCAGCACTGCTAGGGCTGAAGGTAGTGATGGCAGAGTCATAACCGGGGATGAGAAGAAGAGTATAAGATCTTTTCAGGCTGGGCTTTGGGATTAACTGCATCAGCACCTGTTTGTTGATGCACTGAAGTCCCAGAGACTCTGTGCCAAGTGCTATAACACCAAAGCAAGGCCTCACCCCTGACTATAGCATCTTAAAGCCTTAAGATATACAATTATTCAATCAGATAGGGATTTATGTCCAGCCACTGCTTTACAAGGCATCAAGTACTGCCACAGCAAGGATATTTGGGGAATCTCTCAAGCTTGGTGAGTGTTGAGTCTCTCAAGATGGTGAATGTTAGCATAGAGTTCAAAGCACTTTATCACTCCCTTCCTCACTGTCACAGAAGACAATAGGGAGATATCACACTCCGGGAAAATAAGCTGTATTAACCCTACGAGGGGGCAAATTTTTCTACAACTAAATCACACTGCATGAATACCTGTAGAGTGACTCTCAGATCTCCCCAGTAAAGAACAGACCAAATTTACTGGGCACCAAACCCTTGCTATGTCAGAATGTACAGCGAAAATTATGCTATGTCCATCGTTAACACTACGGGATCCCAAAGAGAGGCTCTACAAACCACCAATGACTTTTCTCAAGTCCTGGAAAATCCACCAGCAGTTGCTCGTGGATAGGAATTGTCCAGAATATGTTACCTTTAACATTCATAGCTCCACCACAGCTATAGATCTGAACATCTTTCCTCCCTTCCTGACCGTGGCATGAGCAGACAACCCACACAGAAAAAGGACAGCTCCAAATCTTTGCCCAAAGCCTGTCAGCTTCTCCTTCCCCAGACAGAAAATGGTGCAACTTTAATATGGTAATGATGTTCCGCATGAACTCGTTCTTCAAACAAGGACCAGTTTGTTGTCAGACAGAAATGGAAAAGGGTCAACCTTTTCTGCCCCTTCTGCATACAACAATTCCTTCTTTTGGGAGGAAAGGCTTGAAAGCTCTAGTTATCTAAGTCTGTTTTCTACTAAGAGTGACACCTCCAAACAGACTCCTCCTGTCCCTTTTTTAGGCTATGAACGGGTCCTTGGTGTTCCTGCCAGGCCACTTCTCCAATGCAGCTTCTGTCATTAGGAAGAGGGGGGAAAAAAAAAAAAAAAGAAAAAGAAAAAAAAAAAAAAAAGAGCCACATTTTCTTGGAAAGTTCTGCAAATATTTTATGCCCCCTCTTTCTCTTTTTTTTCCCTTCCCCCCCCCCCCCCTTCATACATTTACACAAGCTAAACAACAAGAGGGTCCTCTGATGAATGTGGCGGATCGCCATGGTTACGGTTCAGAGATGCAGCAAAAAGCAATTATGGTGGGACATAGAGGAGAAAAAGAGAAAAAAAAGAGAGAGAAATGCACCTCTTTGTCAGAATTTCAGAACAGCTGTAATAACACTTCTGCACCCCAACGAGCGCAAAGTAACTGAAATATTGTGGCATGTTAAATGCCAACGCATTAAATACTGGGATTTCAATGTCACATTATTTAAAAAGACAGGAAGCATTAATTTCCAGCTGCACTTTCAGCTTGTTAAGTCATCTGGGGGGAATAGGGAAAAAGGAACAAGTCCATGGCACAGGGGCTCACATTTTGAGGTGTGAAATAAAACACTGTTCAGCGAGGCAGCGGAATGCACTTGTAACAGATTTAATCTGACAGCAGCTGTGGTTTCCTATTTAAGGTTTGTGTGATTTATTTTTTCCCCTGATGCTGGAGCTCCTGAAAGAGATGATGATGCTCTCCTGACCTTTCCTAGGCTGAGGATCTCAAAGCACTTTACCCCATGCATTCAATTTTCACAGCCTCCGATGGGCGAGGTAGGTGGTTGGCACTGCTCTCACACAGTAGGTGAGACTTGCTCCGGTCTGATCTTTCTAGACCAAGGCTCACAGATGGGCTGTCTTTGACCTTGGTTTGGGACTGAGAGAATCAGGAAATTCTCATCTTACAAGTTGTTACTCTAAAATCATACTTAAAATGAAAGCTGCATATTGCAGTCTGGGATTATCTGTGAAGTGTGTGTGTGCCCGTTACACATCTATTCCTCTGTGGCTAGCAAAAAAGATTTGTCTCTACTCTCTCCCGTTTGTGTTTACTCTTGAGGATTTCTACAGATCTATTTTTGGTGGCACCAGCAGCATAAAGCTTCTCCCTTCCTTCTCGTACATGTTACATACTGCAGCCCCCAACTGCATTCCTATCTTCCAAGCTATGAATCAAAATGGGAACTAGACCTTGCCTGCTCAGGGAAGGTGGTGGGAAATAAGACGTGATTGAAATGGTCTCTGATCCTGTTCACCAAGTGGTGCTGCAAACTGGAGTGCCAAAGGAGCAGAAGTGGTGAAGTGTGCAACTGGAGATGTCCATGGCACCTCAGCTGCAAGAGAAAAGAAAGACGAGCAGAGCAATGCAACAATGAATGACCAAAACAGCCCAACAGGACAAAGATAACCCCCTTCAGAGATTTTTTTATCTCTTTTCTGAACTCTCCGCTCTGTTTCCTTCATCTTCCCAGTTCAGACCTTACAAATCACGTGTCCCAGGTCCAGCCTTCCCCAATCAGGTCACAAAGGCAAGCTCAACCATCCATCCATTACCAACTCACTTTGACAGAGATGAGAACTAGGTTTCCCAATCACAGCAGTAGCCCACTATTTCTCTCTTTTATTCTATATCATTCCCAGCAAAAGCAAAGCTCCTGGGTCCTTCCTCAAGCAAAAGAAATCTGAGATGGACTGAGTAGTGGGATATTGGAAAAATTTACCATGGGGAAAAAAGTTCTGTGGACTGAAACTCAAGATCCAAACCAACTCCAAAAATGAACTCTTGTCTGTATCCAGTAGGCAGACACACTGGGAGGTTGTGGGTCACAGGGCAGTCCTCTTCCAATGCACTCTCAAGGCTTGTACTCTATCAACATCAGAAAAATAAATCAGAAGAGAAACAGTAAGGTCTACCTGCAGATTTACATCGGTATAGAAAATATGCCAGCCTCAGTTTCCCTAAGCAATGAGATAGATATACTGTGCTGTTAAAACGCCATTACAATTTTCAGTGGCACAGACTGGCTGATGTTCTCACCCCAATCCCACCTATATCAGTAGGATTTGGAAGCACTCAGAGCCATTTCTCGTCGAATGCTCAGTGTCCAAGCAGGTGACTCCCTACAGAAGAGTCAAGGGAAGGAAAGAACATAAACCATTGTCAATGTACTCTTTGTCCTACAGACACACGGTATTCATAAGAAGAAGAGATTAAAGAAGGGATTTTAAAACAAAGGCTTCGTTGCAGATTGCTGTTTTTTTCTCATTGCTTTATTAGTTGCTCTTTGCACACGTCAGATAACCGGCCTTGCAAATAGCTTTAATTAGAAATGCAGATTACACAAGGCCAGAACACACTGGACACTGTTTCTCTCCAGCAATCCTGCTGGGAATACACACGGCCAATTTGCTAAGAAACAAGCTGAAAGTCAAAGTTAGCTTCATTTTCAGGTTATCTAGTGAATGCAGTTGCTGTGCCCAGTCCATAAATCTAGCAGCTGTGAATAATTCCTCATTCTTAAAGAATTTAATGGGAGAAAAGAACCACCTTGTTTCCTGTAGAAAGGGCTGCTGGAACTACACTACTTCTGGTAGTGGTTCTACTTGCAGAGATGAGGGAGGAGGGAATGTTTAGGTTAGATATTAAGAGGAAGTTTTTCACCCAGAGGGTGGTGACGCACTGGAACAGGTTGCCCAAGGAGGCTGTGGATGCCCCATCCCTGGAGGCATTCAAGGCCAGGCTGGATGTGGCTCCAGGCAGCCTGGTCTGGTAGTTGGCAACCCTGCACATAGCAGGGGGCTTGAAACTCGATGGTCATTGTAGTCCTTTTCAATCCAGGCCATTCTATCATTCTATATGATTCTACAATCAGTGACCAGAAAACCAGTATGCCATCCCAGATCTGACAGTGAACTTGTACACCGGAAAATCCTAACAAAGAGTATACAAATGGTCTATGCACTCCAAAATATATTTCAAAACCTTTTGTAAGGTTTTGAAGATTTCTGGCCTTAAAACTTTCCTCATTTATTTACTTATTACACATTTGTCCGGGGAAGACTGTCGAGAGGATGCACTGCTCCAAATGGGCATGAAAAGGAAACAACAGCCCAGGAGAAGGGCACGCAATGAATGCTGCAAAAGCACAGACACGTTATTGAAATTCTGACCTTTTTGACAGCTCCTGGCTTCCTGTTGGCATTGTGTCAGGACGATGACTATCATCTTTCAGGCTGTGCACTGCCTACAGCAGACTGTAGCAATTTCTCTATAATTGCTAAATATATATATATATATATATATATATTCATATATACACACATAAATACGTTTCACTGCATCATGGATTCACCTGAGCAGAGATTTTTTAGGGGAGCAGCAGAGGAAGAGAACCCAAGCTGGATGAACTGGGATCAGCTGAGTTCAGGCTAAATGGAACTGGGCTTATCTACAATAGCTACTGTTAGGTCCAAAATCCACCAACTACTGAACAATTCCTCTCTGCTAATGCAATACTTTAACGGTTAAATTCTGCTTCCCTTCACATCAATGATAAAACTTTCCTTAGCAGTAGTGGGAGTAAAATGCCATTAAACGGTTCTAATATGGCTTCCAAGAAAAGGTTTGGGTGGGAAGGATAATTGTTGAGATTCTTTTTCTACGTTAACTGAGGTTCACTTATTATTAGTACTACTGCACTGTTACAAAATATTTTTGGAATCCTCATAATGAAACATAATTGGAAATTTAAATAAAACATAGAGAATGCGATTAGAAATTTAAACTAACAGTTTGCCACTTCCTATTTTGGAAACGGAAAAAAAAGGGCTTTGGGAGTTTCAAAGCAACATTTAAATCTCTATCTGTAGCACAGCACTTACTATCAGGTCGTGAACTGATTTACTCCTCGTACATAACAGACTGGACATCTGCAAAGTGAGTATGAAAAGATGGAAAAGAAATAGAAGCACCACTGACAAAGCATTAAGCTATGGGCCTGGCATCAAGTTGGGTCCTGTGACTAGGGAGACAAAGATAATTTCCAGTGCCATGTACCTGTGCGTCACTGCTGCACTACTTAGAGCTCCCTCAAACAAACTACTTAGCAAATAGCAAGATATGAGATTTCTTGGTGATTGCTCTCCATTACATTTCACAAAGTATTAAAGGGTTTAAAACAATTTTTTGCAGATATTTAAATTTAATTGCATTGCCTCACTGGTGCTGATGCTAATGATCTCAGTAAATGATTATTTTGAGCAAGACAAGCAAATATTTTCCCCCAGACCTCATCAGCAAAGCAGGAAAGAGAGCAAGTTTACTATAATGAAGTATTTCTATTTTGATGGTGTTTTAGTCACTTCTCCAAAACTCAAAACCCCTAACATACGGCACATGGCCACAGACTGGCAGGTGCATTAAAGTCTTATATCTAAAAGCCTGCGTTAAACTTCAAAGCCATTTAATTGGGCAGCTTTCTCCATTTTTCAATTGAATCTTTTAACTCTAGAGCTGAGGATGCAAGCTTGCAAAAAGTTGGCCCCTAAATATTAGGATCCCAACAGTTGCCCAGCTTTCAGTAAGGTGGAAGCAAACATCCAGGCTCATAATTAATAGACCCACTGACTTGCTCTAGCGCTTCAAGCAGGAGAAACAGCCTCTTCACAGAGGTTCTCACCTAATTCTAAGAACAACCAAAGCAAGGGCTATGGTGCCCTGGAGTCTGCAGTCCTGTGTGCTGGTGGTATCATCTCAAGGCAACCAGCTGCAGCAGGTGGCAGTGGTGGTGGAGAGAAGCCATGGTGGTAGGTGGATGGTTGGACTAGATGATCTTAGAGGTGTTTGCCAACCCTCATGATTCTATGATTCGTTGCAGCCTTTCCCAACCAAGCTCCCACTGCTCTAGAGTTCAAATCCTTTCATCTCCCAGCTCCAAACAAACTCATTTCTCAGTGGTATTGCTTGAGTCAAAGTTTTGCCCCATGAGGTCAGTCACTGGGCTTCCAGACAGCAGACTCGCACCAGGGGCTCAGCTGCTCTGAGCACTGGCGCGTTACCTTATGGAGGATGGAAAACACGTTAGCATAGGGTTTGTTTTGGCCCCACAATACAAGGCCAGTGGTGCTCAGCCTCCACCAGAAGACTGTTGTTCCAACAATGGAAAACGGAAGGGGAGAAGAGATGGACTCAAAGCACACAGCACTCCAAAGCCAAAACACACATCGCAGGCATTTCTGCTAGTGGGATACGTGGGGTAAGCCAAGTCAGTGCTCTGCTACTCCGAAAAATCCAGCAAGCAGCAGTCCTCAACAGAGCAAAGGCACGCTGCCCTGGCACAGCAGCCAGAGGAGGGGAAGCTGAAGGTTTGTAACAGGTTGCTTCATGTGAGATGGAATGCTAGCTCTTTCTCTAGTGCGCTCTCTTCCTATAGGAAATTCTCTATGCTACCCCAAGAGAATTAAAGCTGTTTGTTTTCCATCTTTGCCTTCTAGGCAAAGGGTGAAAGCTTCATCCCCAACACTGAGGACAGGCCTAAATGCGCATTTTAGCATTCACATAGCCCAGATTTTACACCATACATCCTCCTTTTCTTCTGCTCTCAATTCTTTCTCTCCACTTCTCTTTCCATTCTTCCCACTGGCACAGCGGCAAGCAGCTGCCGTTCTGCCCTCTCTCAGCATCCTTTCTCTGGGCTGTGATCACTCCTTCTCCACTGCTTTTCTCCCTCATACTCTCCCCCTAAAGCCCATTGCAATATCACACCTTAAGCCAAGTCCAACATAAAAGCATTCAACTATACCGTTTTAGATTGAATGCAAACTCAAGCTTGGGAAATGTTGCACATCCTCCCTGCATAAAGCTTGTGCAAACAGCGGTAGATATTCCTGTCCCTACTATGCAAGCACACACATGCTCCTGCTGCTCCCACCCCTACAGGCATTTCCCCAAAGCTATCTTAAGATTATTGCAAATGCAACACCACATTATGCCTCCTAAAAAATAAACTAAAATAGTCAAACCCTGGCGTATCTCCAGAGAGGAAAGCGTCAGATCTCAGCTGGTAAATAAGATGTTACTGTGAAGCTTGTAAAGCCAACGTTATTTCTCCTTTGTAAAGGCTCTACCTGCATAACATGAAGGGGGCTCAGTGACAGACACATTAAAACACCATTAAACTGTGAAATAGAACACAGTGTGAAAATAGATTTAACCTTCACAGCATATTGATCTCTACCCCGCGCCGTGCCTAAGTTCTTGGACAACTGTTTTATAATAGGTTTTACTTATTTTCCTGTTGCTATTCTGACTTCCTCAGAGGAGGGTGTTATTTCTAAAAGCTCCTGACAGCTAAGGGAAAAGTGGGCTTGTTTCTTAGTCATCGCTCAGCGCTCGAGCGGAGCTGCTGCCAGCTGCTCCATAAACAGAAATCAGTTCAGTGTGAGGGAAGGATGGGTCTGGGCAGCAGCGATTGTGGTGGGATGGGAGGAGGAGGAAGGGGAAGCGGAAAGGGAAGAGGAGACGGGCTGTTTGCAAGGACTCTGCTGAACAAAACCACGCAGGATGCAGGCAACCAGGCTGAACCCGAAATGCCTTTTGAAAGGGACAGCTCCGAGATTTATTTAAGCGTGCAGGGACGCGGGCTGTGTTTGTGAAGATGATAGGTAACATAATTGTGCGCACATCTGCATATTCAGACGGAAATCCTTCTGGGGAGGTGACTGCCACGGATCACGCTTGCTGTGTACCTTCACTGCGCGACAGTGACTCCTCGCAGCCATGACTTACACCACAGGAACCCCGTCTGAACCCCGTCACCTCCTCCCTGACCCTCCATCCATCTTCCAAAGCCTTATGCTAAGAGTTCAAACCCTTCCGAACGGCCAGGTATTTTTCTTTTTCACATCAATTCAGCAAAATAAAAACGTTCCACCACCTCCACACTGGGATTTCCTTTCTGACCACCCCAAAATAAACCCATCCTGAACACGGGACAGATAAGGGTCAGCCACGTCCTGTAGCCCTGAAAGAGGATTTTGTAACACCCATGCATGAATGAGATAAATTTTAGGGATGGGTGGTGCTCGTTTTACATAAATATCGCCACCACAGTCATTTGACATATCCTGCATGTGAAGGGAAGGCTTGAGCCCAACCTTCAGATATCCCGTACACACTGCATGGAAATCCAATGTCTATGCTGGCTACTGGGCATGACTGGAGCACCTCTGAGCAGCATGCTGGATCCACACACCCAGACCTTGCCAGTAATGAGCACTGCACCATTCACATTTGTAAACATGGTTCACACATATAGTTTGCACACAGTCTGCAAGGCAACCAAGCAGCTGCAAGTGACCTAAGCCACAGAGGTGCTCTCAGAGCAATAGAGGAGTTGCACTGACTCCAGCAACACTGGGACGGTGCTCACTGTATTTAAAGTAACTACTCACTAATAAAGTCAGTCAGTTTTAACAAAAATGTACTTCCACTTTGGGTATGTAGTCCAGCTTTCCATAATGTTGGACATATTGACATAGCATGAATATCATCTGTTCCCCCAACAAACTGCTGTCAACAAGAATATATCACAGTCAAACAGCATCAAGTCCGGCCACTATTTATCTAATTCGTAAGAGTAGCCAGGCTGATTCAAAGCCTTTGAGCTCAGCAAGGATTTTATATCAATGCACTTCAAGTACAGCTCACAAAGAACCACACAGCAATTGCAAAACACTCAACTGTTAATTTCTTTTTCACGTAGAGAAGTGGCTGTACTTCCCTACAGGAATCCTTACACTGGTTTCTGTTCCCTAAAAGGAGTTTACCTTTTCCCTGAGTCTCCAGCAGAGCAAACACTCCCTCTGCAGCAGAGCTGAAATATCTGCTTCCATTACTGATGATGCTGGATGAGAAGGACGTGGCATGGGTGAGGATGTTGACTTTCACCTTCCATATGCCTCGTTCATGGACACCACCGCTCTGTTTAAGCAACTTCTGTCTCAACAGTGTCCTATGCAGACAGTCCACAGTCTCCATACACACATCCAGCCAACAACACAGATTAATGACCCATGGAAGATGATAAAAGCAGACTGGCATGTAAGCAGGACAAAAACATAATCAACAAGGCCAAGGGAAGTAGATAATCAAGAATAGCAAAGTACAAACCTAAATAATACAATGTGCTTTGGTGGTACTCTCTTGGATGATGCTGCACACAGTTGAGGAGGCAAAAATAGGGGTTTTGGGTTTTTGATTTTTGTTTTGTAAGAAAACCATGCACAAAAAGGAGGTTTTGTTGTTGGTGTTCTGTTTTGTTGTTTTTTTTTTTTAATTGCAGGAAGCAGACAGCATAGATTAAATTCCAAAAGGCATCAATCCCCCAGGGTAAAGATGGCTTCAGATTCAGGGCTCTCTCCATTTCCCACACACTCAGGATAAAAGAATAGCACAACTTTACAGACCAATTCCAACCTAATTCTAAAGAAAATCACATCAGTGCCGACCTTAAGACAGTTCCAGCACCCTGGAAATCCACGGATTCAGATCTGATCTTTCACCACTGCTTTCACTGGACTACAACCAGTCCTTGACATACACACACACACACAAAGATCATCAAAATTCATTTTTCTCCCAGAAGCAGCTCCCAAGCGCCTCAGCACTGCCATTTATCCACCTTCCCCAAATAGATTTCTATACATTTGTACAAACCTAAGAGAAAAAAACATATGAAGAAGCAGCCCTACCCCAGAAATCAAGCTCTTGAACTGTCTGAAAATGTGAGACTTCCAAGATAATCCTTTTTTTTTTTCCTGCCACAGAATTGTTCTGTGACCTTGTGCAAACACTTCCTTGGTAAATGACCTGATTCTCTCCACTCACCCCCAGTATCGTCCGATCACAGCGACACACCTTCAGGAGAGAGCCTGAAGGTTATGGATTTATCTGGTTAAATCCCACCACTTAACGGACCCATTTAATGGTAATCTCAGGTGTAAAACTTGAGATGCAAATATCACATTCAGAAACGTATTTTGAAGCAATGGCCACACGTTTCTGTGGAGAGATGATGATAATAGTGAGTGCTTACAGCAAACGGTATTGTCCAAATTGACATCGTATCTTATACTCCAAAGGTCTGAACAGAAGCATCTGGGCACCACGGCAGAGTTAAAAACAAGCCCATCGAAAATGGATAAACAATTAAAAATGTATTGAAAGAAGAAAGAAAAAGAGAAATCATTCCTAATTAATTCCAGTGCCCTGTACAACCCCAGACTATTTGTAATCCTATAGGGAACATCTTTATTGATCTGGGGGACGCTGCAGCAGACTTCTGATGCTTATCTCAGCATAAAAATAGGCTCTTGTGATGAGCAGTGATTTAATTACATGACAATCACTGCTAACAATGCATGGCGAATACCAAAAATATGCAGAGCAAGAGTGGCAGTGATAAATGCAAGGGAATGGCAATGACTTTCAGTAAAGTCGTCCATTGCCAGAGATGGAGGGAGACTTTCCCCCACCCCTGCAAGTGAGCAATACGTGGCTTTGCTAGGTGTGGGCTTAGGCCCTCAGAAGCAGCTGCCCTACATCACAATGAGCACAAAGATATTCGGATCCCATCTTTCAGATATGAATGCTGTAACAGAAGCAGCAGAAAGGGTTTGCTCAAGAAATAAAACAATGCATTTAGGTTTGTTTGCAAGCACCGACTCTCTGGTTCTTATCACCTTCATTTGGTAGGTGACAGTTTAACATTAGTCAATATTCCTCCTGTTGACAGAAGAAACTTACCAAACTGCAGAGATCAAGAGCCAGAAAGTTTCTTCATTCATCTGCTAGAAATTTGATCAAATGAGAGTGTAAACGGGAAACCCCTAGCTAAGCACTCCCTTGAGCTTACACTCCTTACACCCATCCACCCTTCATTTCATACAAGCCCAGAGCATTATCCATCCTTCATGGACTGAAGGACGCTGTATGTGTCAGTTGAGCACACAGCTTCATGGAGCCACTGAACAGCAGCGTGAGGGGCAACCTGTTCACATCCAAACCTGAACGTATTTGCGTCTAGAAGACCCAGAACCAGATGCACATGTCCAACCTCCAAGCAAGCCTCTTACCTCTGTCTACAAGGAGGTCTAGAAGAGGTTGGAAGGCTGGTTATGCTCAGAAAGCAGCTCAAATGAAGTTTAAGCCGGCCGATCTTCTGGTTTTTACTTTCTTCCTCCCTTAGAGGCACATCATCTCATTCAGCCAAGAGGGAAATTGCAGGTGTTCAATCCAACACGGGGAAACTTATTGGCAATGTTCCCCCACGTAAAATTTAACAAGAATCACCAGCCCTCGGGTTAGAGCCACGCTGAGAACTTGAACTCCTGCCCGCCCAGGTGCTGCTGCTGCTGCAAACACCGAGCCCTGAATGCCACCTCCTGCTGCCCTGTGCTCAGCTCCATGATTCATGTCAGAGGAGCACATCACTTATTCAAAACAAAATGACCTTCTACATGCTGCACTGTTTTAAGTCAAAGCAATACAGAGGAAAGTAGATTAGAAATGGTATCATCTGGAGGATGCCAGGTTTTTTCACTTTATTCTTTCTAAATGCTTTCGAATACTTACACTAAGCAAAACATATTGTTTACTCACGTATCCTTTGGAACTATATAACTGCTGCTGCTGCTGAGGGTCTTCTCCACTGATAAAACTGTCTGGCAGACATTTGATCCAAAAATGTTGGAATCTCACCTGGTTTAACTTATCCTAAATTGAGAGCAATTAAAACACTCCATTTGCAATATGGCAGGTTAACAACATGTAGTACCTCAGCTTTCTTCCCAGTTGCTAACTTTTAGGATGCTTTAGAGCAGATATTCTTATCGTGTCTCTGTGTGATTTGAAGGGGTAGATGCACCAGGGCACTGACACGTGTAGCTTTGAAGATAAAATACAAGTACAGTATTAAGTCAGAAGAGGATTCACTTCTAATACATACCATAGTCTTCTGAGTCAAAGCTAACACTTCCCAAACAGTCTATCAGCTTAGTTTAAAGGATAGAGAATCTAAAGGCTAAGGTTTGATTAGAATGTATTTTGTCGATTTTTGTCCTAACCCTTCAGAGCAGCCAAATTCCTTCCCAGTGTGAACCTACAGAGCTGACGGGAAAATAAGTCCAGTTGTGGCGATTCCTGCAGGATCAGGCCCTACAAATAAAAACCCAACCAACCAAAGTAGCCCCATGTAGAGTACAGGAAATTAAATGGCAATTCTCCATTTTCCAGTGGGATGACCCAGTCCTGGGAGCTGTTAGTACTCCAGGCAGTCAAGTAGCAGGAGCCTAATTTCTAGGGATGAGCACTTCCCCATGCAAATGAGGGTAGGTCTGCAGGTCAGCAGCCATAGGTGCGAGCCCCAGAGCAGCAGGGCTGAGGCTGTGCTCTCCATTGCTTTGTGTGGGAGAGGACTGGGGGGGGGAGAAGAGAGAGGAATGCAAGAGCTGAAGGTTAAAACTGCAGCTTTGCAAGCTGCAAGCAGGAAAGAAAAGGCGCTTGTGACATTTCCACCGACTGCTTCATTCAGTTGTTTGCTTGCCTTCCACAATGTGCGTTTCAGTGACTGAGTTTTCCTGACAGTGATCCATAAGGGAGCCGAGTCCTCGTTCCTATTCACGATTAGTCAAGAAACCAACTTTTAGCAGCAGCTGATGTTTGGGCAAACATGAGTACGTATTTCATTTGCACACGTATGTCAAATCCAGTCATTTACACGCTGTGAAGGCAGTAGACACGTTTGGTCATATCCTACCAACAAATCTCCATGCTCCGTAACCTACAGTCAGCCAAAGGAACCTCAGATAGATTTACATTTCTGAATGCCTTCTGGTCTTAGAGAAATTAGAATGCAAATGTACACCTTGTGGGACTCAAATGACTGCCTTATATTAAAAACATAAGTTTATAATTTCCATGCTATACAGTGTGTAGATTAACAACGTAAAAAACAATAATTCCCATGGGGAGATGGACACTCAGGCACGTAACAACTGGTATTATGGCTTTGGGAATCAAATGAAAAGTCTGAATAAAGATTTTGATTACTTCAGTGTGCAGCAAATGCACGTAACCCTCCTTTCCCATAGCCAGGGGCTGGGAAATCCAGCCAAAAAGTTTAAAATCAGGCAGGGTATCTCTTTACCTTAACTCCTACAGCAGCACAGCGTCCACTTCAGGTAACCTCAGGTGTTGGCACACTGCGCTGTCAAGTGATGTACTTGCTCACCTAGTCAGATACTAAATGATATAGCTCAGTAAGCATTTTGTAAGGAACGAGAAATAGACGTCCTGATCCAGATAAATTAAAAGCATCGTCATAACCTCAAACATTTATTGCATTTCAAATAGCATTTATCAAAACAAAGAGCTCATTACAACATTTACACATACTGGACCATCCAAACCCCTTCATGTGGTATGTCTCCAGCATAACAGTGTAATACAAATTATTCCAAAACACACATCTCTCTCTCTCTCTATCTCTCTCTCTAAATATAAAGACATCACCCTGTCTCCTGAACAGAAATCAAATGTGAAAAAATCTATAGGAAAAAAAAAATTACTATTACAGTATCAGTCTCAACTTCTGAATAAATAAACATTTGCTGCAGCTGAATATTTTCACTCAGATCAATGATCTGATTTCACATGCCTGCTTAAATATGCGGGACTTTGGTCCCTACAAAGCGACAAGACTACAGTATGATAAACTGGATGACAGTCTCAAGCGAGACAATGAGGCATTGTTTACACAGAAGATTGAGAAACTGGTTTAACAAAAGAGATCCGTGGACGTCCATTGTATGTACAAGAAGGAGATTTACTGGAGATTTTATAATTTCTACAAGACTCTTTCCAACCGACTTCATTAACTTGAAGTAAATCAAATCATGCAGAGATCTGGCTCAGCCAGAGAGACATGCCGGGAACGGTACAAAATGAAGAAGAACAGACACAAGATAAGCTTTAGAATCTTTGGCATTTTTCATAAACGTTTTCAAGGTTTTTAAATCTGCAGGTTCAATCACTTTCCCACACGTACTCACCTATAAATACATTATACATGTACTCTTCTTTATACACAACTGTGTACATGCATGGGTACACAAGCACGCGTGCACACAAAGAGGCATTTTTATAGTATTTTAAACTGAGATAATCTTTCTTCTATCTCTTCATATGCAGCTACACAGAGCTTTACATGAGCAAAACACATTCTTTGTCAAATGGAGGCACTGTTCTCCTCTCCCTGGTAGCCCACAGTAGGACCCATGAGAATAGCACAGAGGAGGTTGAGACTGGACATCAGGAAAAATTTCTTTACCACGAGGGTGGTCAAACACTGGAAAAGTCTTCCTAACAAAGTGGTTGATGCCCCCGTGCATGTCGGGGCCCTAGAGACTCTTGGATAATGTCCTCTATGACATTCTTTAACTTTCGGTTAGCCCTGAAATGGTTGGGCAGTTGGACTTGATGATCTTTGTAGGTCCTTTCCAACCAAACTATTCCATACTACATCAAGTCTATGAACATGAGCCCCTCCTGATCCAGTGGCACAGAGGGGATTGTTAAACAAATTGGATTGGAAAAAGCAAACATCGAAAAATCACCGAATCCAGTTAACAACCCAGTGGAAAATACTCTGATGTTAGTTTTTCGTCCCCAGATTCATACATCAGTCCCTGAAGTTTGCATCATCGAATTCATACATCAGGCCCTCAAGTTTGCAACACCATTTGGATTGCCAATCCGTAAGCAAAGCTTCACCTGTTTTACCTTTAGTTAAACTACTACCAAAGTCTTACTTTTTAAAAAAGCAACTTGTGCACCGGGATTCTCTTTGTTTGTAAGGTGAACCACCTGAAGTGATGCTGGTGGAAACACCTGCCTGGAAATGGCAAGAACCAAGCTCCAGCTCTCACGTTAACAATGACTCACGGAGGCAAGTCACAAATCACTCCCACAAAGTCCTACAGCAACTAAAAGACTGAGGACTACACTCTCAAAAAAAAAAAAAAAAAACTGAGCTGGTTTACACGATCCTCCACCTCAGTTTCCCAAGGCAAACAACATGGATAATGCTGATTATGTGAACTTCACAAAGCAGAAGAACAATACCTAAAAGATCAATAAGAAAGCAAGAAACCACATTCCCCTCAGAAAACTGGGTCCTTTCTCATGTTTCTTCATTGCTCATTTCCCACATAACTTCATTTTCTGATCCTTTCTTTGTGGACTCCAATGGGAATCAGCGGCAGACCAACACCTACCCACTATTGCACAGCCACATCTTTGCGCACCATGTACTCTTTCTGCACGAGCACTTGTTTCTTTAAGGCAATAAAGTGTTCTTCTCCTGGATCTGTAGTGTTGACCCCTCTGGATTTAGACAGAAAAACAAGAGCCGTGCTGAAAATATCTGATGAGATGGAGTTATAAAAGGCAAGTCAACAGAGTCTTCTCAGGTCAGTGAGTTAGGCTTTTCTGCAGTCTCTTAATCCTTTTGCAGCAGAAGGTTCTCATGCATCCATTGCCAGCAATGGATCTCCGATGAATCCAGTATCCAAACAGTTAACCACGGGGTGGGCATTTTTTTTTTTTTTTTAAAGAAAAGGGAAAAAGGAAAAACCCACAAGTGCTGGATGAAATATTGAGATACTGCTGGAGCTCCTCACTCTGCTAATTATGATAAAAAACTTTTTAAGATGTACACTGCTTGAACAGAAGATGGGTATCAAAGACTCGTTAATTCAGAGCTTAAACCTTTCTAGGCACAGTGATTTAACTCAGAAAAGAATAGCTTTCATATCTTAATGTAAATCTGTTGGATATGTTAAAAACTGGTTCAGAGCATCTCCTCACATCAGCTCAGCTGATCTGCTATGCTAGGCAGAATTATTTCCTCTTACATAAAAATGGAGTGCTGCCACATCCAGCCTTGCCTCTGCAATTGAAGCAAAATAAAAAATAAAAAGAAGGAATGCAGTGGCACCATACCCTACCCCTCCCACACTCCTCCCCACCCTACGAACTCATCCACATGTTCCACTCTGCTCTTTAGGGGGCTACATCTTGGTGCCAAGAGACAGCCCAAAAAGACAACTCAAAATAGGTGTTTATCAAAAAGACCAGCTTAAAAAAAATAATAAAGCAAAACACTGTGTTGCTCTGAACTACAAAGAGAAGGGGGAAGCACGTGTGTACATGTGGGGGGTATGGAGGGAGATGCTGCATTCTGAAATGGCTCTTCATCCTATAAAGCACTCCGTTTCTTCCTAATGGGGCTGGAGCTGCTGTATGGTTTCAATTCAGCATGCTGCACCTGTAAAAACAAATAGACATGACGTTTGCAGCTAGGTAACTCTAGCTCACTACAGCGTGTGTTAATGGCTCCCCAAGGACAAACCAAGGGAAACTAAGGAAGGTTCAAAAGTAATGAATCATTTTCTAAACACAGGAACATGGGGGATTAATTGCAGGAAGGATTTGAGAAGTCATGCATCATTTCTTGAAACGAAAATATTAAAAGCAGATTTTTCTAATGAGATACATGGGGTTCTACCTAATTTCTGCAGCAGAGGAGTGATCTTTGGGTTTGTTTTGGTTTGGGAGCTGTTTTTCTTCTTCTGGCATTAACCAATAAGTTTAATAAACTCTGAGGAGTAACAGATCAAGTGGATCCCAATATGCAGCAAAATGACTGCTGTCAAAATTGCACGCAGACCTTGGGATGTTGGAATACTTAATCATTTCAAAAACAAAAATATTTTCTCAAGTTGAACCTGGACAAAGCTACCTCCACCTTTCAAAACAATTTCATTTACAGTTTAATAGATAAAACACACGTGACAAACCGAGGAGGATCATGCAATCCCAATGGCAAATTGCCTGTTGCACCACAGAAAAGTATTCCCATTGAAACCACAGAAACCTTTAGCTGAATGTGCCATCTTTTCCATTCCTCTGTCTTTTGCCTAGCACACGTGGGTTGTAAATGGCTAAAATACAGAGGTGTTTTCCAACTCACTGCAGTACCGCAGTGAAATGACGATGCACCAATAGCATGTTAAAGGAAGCAGAAAGAAAGGATTTGGAGTTGCCACGGATGACTCTTTGCTGGAGGAGTGTGTGGTTGACATACAGGCTTCACTATTTTTAGCACCAGTGGAAAACTGCTCTGAGAAGGTTTGTCCCATCGAAGGAACTTTTATTAGTCCTCCCTCATAGTAAATGGTTACCATTTTTCTCAGAGAGTTCAAAGGTTTCCAAAATGATAGAAACCACTCAAGGAAATGTTATAAATGCAAATGTTAAATAAAGCATAAATAGAAAAGCAGCTTATCTTTAAATATAAACATTAAAAGGGCATATGCAAACCATCACTACAAATCCAGCGTGCTCTATGAAAGCAATGGCAAAAGAAAAAAAAAACTACCAAAAATACGCTCAAGCTTAACGTCTCCATGATTATTCCTGTTTAGCTCTTTTGCTCCCACCAGTCTACGAAGAGATTTCTCTCAAGTTATTAGTGCTGCCATCAGCCAATCTGGTGACCTCTTGAGATAAATGTCACCACAAGCCTTTCCAACCCTGTTTCTACCAGATGCTTCGACGCTGCGTGGAGGCAATTATTTTTCGGTCTCCAGCAGAGTAAAATCACTACAGGCGAGATTGTGATCCCCTTATTCACAGTAAGCAGCACCTCACTGTGAAAGTACCACAATTCACAGAGGAAGGTACAATGTCAGTGGGATCCAGAGCATCAGGATCGGGGCCTGAGGACACAGATTCCAGTTGATTAAAACAAAAGAAAGAATCCTTTATATCATGCGCCTTGTTACTCAGCAAGACTATTCCCCTTCCTTCAGGAGAAATAAACAGATCCTGACATTCTAAAGGACTTATTGTTCAAATAATTTCCAAGAAGATTGGCAGGATTACCGAAGACACTGCTGTTGTTTCAAAGAAATATGAAAAGAGACGAGACTTGACTGAAATTGAGGGCAGATAGATTCTGGCTAGATTAAAAGTTATAATTCTGTAATGGTAGAAGATTGAACTCATCAACCGCAGAGTATTTTATACACATCTCAAAGCTTTCTCTAACGAAAAAGATGAGCTGAGCCTTGTCCAAGGGCAGCCGGGAGTTCAGGGTGGGTGGGGAGAAAGAATTTTGAGGGATGGCTGATGTGAAAAAAACCACAGCGAGCACAAAGTCATGGAAATAATCCCCCCACGCTCGATTTTGAGAAAAGGGAGAATTCAGAAAGCCTTTTGGATGGTTATCTCTATCAAAGAGACTATTTTTCTCTTTCCTCCGTACAAATATAGGAGCAGAAAGGTGACGGAAACCATAGTTCACTAACCACGTTGGGTGATTTTCCGGATCATTTTTAAGTAAGTCTTTTCAGGATAATTTTTCTGCAATCATGCTTCTGACAAAGGATTTTGGCTCCCTTCTCTTCTAACATCCCCTACCAGCCCCCCGCCCTCCGTGGATTTTCCCAATCCCTTATCTCAGTTATTCCAAAGTGCAGGGGCATTGTATTCCCCAACAGAGCACCCAGCCGCTCTCAGAGCTGCTCGTTGCCTCTGTTGGTGCTGCCCATTTCATTACGTACCTTTTGAACATCAGATGGTACCCTGGAGAGGAAATCTAGTAGCTCGTTATTATCGATGGCATAGGGATTTCTAAGCTTCTTAGTAAATTTATTTATGCCTGGGAAAAATAAAAGCAAACAAAATAAGGCAACTCATTTCTACCCCCCTCCCTGCTCAACTGTTCAGGTGAGGTGAAAAAGGGAAGAAGAATTCACAAGTAAAAATTAGTGTGAAAGCGGTGCCTCAAACTTCAAGCCATGCACACATTGCCAGTCATGTGGGATCATTCACAAATGCCTCCTGAAAGAAGCAAGTTTATACAGCCATTTCCCTACTTTGGGAGCAATCCGTTGTCACCGGAGGGGGGTGGGGTGGGGGTAAGAGACTGCAGCATGCATTCATTCTGGAGGGTAACGTGGGGAGAATATAACCAATTTGCCACTGAGATGACTGTTAAATCCACTATCCCACATGAGCAAAGATACCCAACACCCTGCTGCTTCCCCACTAAGAGATCAGTATGGCTATCTAAAGGCACGGTAGAAGAGCAAAGTGTCATCGAGCAAAAGAAAACAGCCAGCTCACTTCAAAGAACAGCCAAAAAATTCATATGCCAGCAGCTTCCGAGAATCATAATAGAGCATTCAATCCTATTACACCCCTGCCCAAAATCCCATACTAGCCTCCCTGAAAGTAGTTTAAAAATGAGATGGCTGCTGCAGCCTTCTCCTCTCTGTGAAATGCTCCTGTTTCACATCTGAGATGCAGCTTTTAAGCCATATACTTGTAGCAAAATGCCAACACAATTTTCTGTGTACCTGATTTTTAAAAAACAGAAAATACCATAAGGTCTTTTAAGGCCTTGCCACAGGGTAGTTGTTTAACACGTATCATATTTGAAGGCCCTGTCAGTCTAGATGATGTTGAATGGGATGTATAGTTCTCATGTATTCACCATGTCCTCCATACCAGAACAACAGTATTTTGTTACAGAACTTTTTACTCCCAGCAATTTCTCTCCTTTCCTTTTGCTCTTTCTTTGTTCGATTTAATCCTCTATTTAATTTCTTTTTTCTCCTACAGCAGTGGCTCAGGCCTGACAGGGTGATGGGAGCTCCCTACAGCCCAGCGCTGCACCAGGGCAGAGCTTAGCAGTTTGGTGAGGACTACCTTCAGATTGAGATAAAAGATAGCATGACAAAAAAGACAGAAGGCCACTCAGAGTTAAGGACAGACTTCAGCAGCTGAAACATGCTTTTTTTTGTTGTTCCTCTTAAAGACCAGCTCTTCTTCAGAACACTATCAGGCACTTTTTCATATTTAAATGCCCCCATTTTGCTTCATCCCAATAAATCAGTACACTTTGACACAACTCCTTTCCATTCTCTGCTCCAAAGATACTCTCACTGCCTCCCATTGGACCACAGGTTATTGAGCACAACGCTCCTCCTGATTTTGCTAAGAATCAAACAGCTGCCAGGGCCCTGGCCTCCATGGTCAAGCTCTTCAAACTCACCTTGCCCACTCCCTAGCACTTCCCAGCTGGGGACTCCAGCACAAGGAAGCTAATTGCTTCCTAATAATAGTAGTAACAATAAATGAAAATAGTTTATCTACACTTATGTGCTTCTTGTGGCGCTGCTGAAAACTAGCAAAGAAACCTAAGAAAAGAAGATCATTGGATGACCCAGGGAGTAAAAGAAAAAAATGTTAAGAGGTTCATAGCACATTAATTCATCTGTAAGTAAAAGCAACTGATTGTAACAGATAATGTAAAGACTGATTTAATTCTGTGAACACGATGCATTTATTGCATGCATATGAGAGACGGTGGAGTACTTACCCCAGATTAAAATAATGTACCTCAGTGGTATAAAGTACAAAATAACTGTTGCTGCTGCGAGGAACAAACAGGCCAGAACAGAGAGGAAGGGCACCGTCCAGTTCAACGTGCTGTAAAGAATAACATCTCTCAGTATTTCTACACTGTACTTTATGACAGATGATAATACTGTGACCTCTTTGCAATGTTTTACGCGTTCAAACACACAGACGCACTTTGGAAAGTGGGTAAGCAGAGTCCTGCACCTGGATGCTGTAACTGATTAAAGGCGATATCTGAGAGGCAGGTATCAAGACAAGGAGAGAGGATAGCCTCAGGGGGGCTTGGTGAAGCTGTTAGCCATGTAGTGAGTTGTTCTTGTTTCTTCTTATACATGTCGCACTTGTTACACATCTCTGCTCACCGGTCAGCTCTCCATTATTCATGGGAAGATTATCTGATTTGGAGACAAGGCCATGCTGCAGGTGCGAGCCATCTGAGCTGGCTCTGCTGGACCACAGTGGAGATGACATGAAAAGGGTGTTGATGCATGACTTGAAAGTGGCAGGTAGCCAGAGTCAACTCTGCCAATAACTCGGAATGGATTAATTACAACTAATGCTAAACCTTAGGAGAGTAGTTAAGTCACTTCTCTGCATAGTACTGGGGAATAATATTCTATACAAATATATCTTAAAAGGTACGCACTTGCTTCTATTTCCTTACATTTTGGATGGGCTCTGGGCAGCCTGATCTGATGGGTGGTAACCAGCCCACAGCAGGGGGTTGGAGCTTTTTCAAGTCCCTTCCAACCCAAGCCGTTCTGTTATCTTAGCATTCGTTTCATGCCATCTACCTGCTAGCTTCATCACGTCATGATGACGGGGAGTAAGAAGAAGAGAGAATGAATGTGGACCACTCATCAGGATACAAAATAATATGAACTTCTTTTGACCAATAAAGTTTCTAGTATGGGAGAATAATTACGTTTAACCTTCACCAGGTGTAGTAAAGTATTAAGTAAAAATAGGTGGGGGAGAAGCCATCAACATAGCTCAAGTTTGAAAAAAAAAGGTAGGAAAACAGCTCAATTCTGTTAAACTAGTAAAATTCCCTTTGATTGCATAACTGGAGTGATAGATGGAAACTGCAGCATGATTCAGTGTCACTTACAAAAAATTTTGGTGGCAATTCTTTAATGGTGCATTTCTGTTGAGTTACAATGGAATTCTTTTGAAATTACATTGGGTCTCCACATTAATACCCAATGTGTTCTTTAAGACCATTGTCACCAAAATGAATACAAGAATTAATAGTGAGTCTTCCTGCCACGCAGCTGGGCAGAACACTGCCCCGTTCATAGACTGGAATACATCTCTGGGCCACTTCCACCCCAGCTGGGGTGCACGGCGTGGAACCACAGCACATGGGTTTGCTGTATTTTTAGCTTGAACCCAGCTCCTCATTAAAGTGTGGCTCAATCACAAGCCATCACTTTGTGCTCAAAACAGAAAACAATGTGGGTCAAAGAAGTGCCAATGAAGATTGGGTTACAGAAGTTTGTATGTGGCTGTGTGGGGGACTTTCCTTTTTTGTTTTTGTTTTTTTTTTTTCTCTTTGGCTCTTCACCTCTTTCCCGTTCAGGGTCAGGAATACCCCATGTGCCTCCCGTTGTGACAAGACCAGAAAACTGCCTTCAGGCTTCCTTGTGGCATCAGCAGGAAGCAGAAAGCTCAAAATGGCAGAGAAGAACATCAATGCACTGTAGATGGAAATAAATGACTGGTAACCCCTGCAACCAGGGTAGGGAGGGCATGGGAAAGGCAATACCATCAGTCCCCTATGTATTTTAGGAAATACAAAGGAAAACCCAATAGTTCTGAGTCCACAGCTTCAAGCAGTATTTCCCATCGTGACTCCATTGCAGACAGACAAGATCAGAAATCTGAGCAGATGGACACTGTGAAAGCTACACCAGCAGAGCACACAATGTCTCCTCTTCTCTATGCTTTGGGAACATTTTTAGAATAGAAATTCCATGGCCAGGCTCTCCTGCTTCACCTTGCAAGAAATTCACCCCAGCTCTGCTTCAGTGCAAACCACAGTTAAGCAAGAAAAATCCATCACTTACTTTTTAATTCTCTCTCCAAACGATGCAATTTCCTCTAGAATGCTTTGAACAGCTACGATGATCTCTTGGACCATGTGGATTCTGTCAATTATTCCCTTTTTCTCCGATTCCTACCCCACCCAAAAAAAAAGAAAAGCAAAACATTATGCTCAGTATTTGCTAACGTGTTCACAGATACATGAGACAAGTTAAAGATTCCCAGTACTACTTATGTATCCACGAACTTAAGCATGTCACTGAAGGAAGGAGAGAAAACATTTGTTATATATAATGAATATGAAGGCCAATAGTTTCTCACATTTTCTTTCTTTTCCTCAGCACCCAGGCAGAGGTTTCTTTATCTTCTAACAGGAAATTCAGGATTTCAAGCCAGGCTTCCATTGAAGAACCCGCCTGTACGTCAGCCCAAAAGAGGTGCTGAGCACCCCTCAGTCCATAACTTCTGAGTATCACTTTTCTGAGCTTTGCAAACTCCCAACAGCCATGCTGTTTTCCGTATATAAATTAGCAGCAAGATACTGAACGCAACGTGGGGTTTCATTATCATTCAGCATACAGAAACTTATTATTTTACTTGGGGGGAGAAAAGAAGTATCAAAGGAAAAAATGACATTTTCTTTTTAAAGCAGCCATCTCACAACTTCATTTCTTACTGCTTATTTTAGGCAACAACATTACAGGACATTGCTACACATGTGCAGGAATAAAAAGGAAGCACAGAATGAATTAAAAATCAAAATGACTTAAATCAGCCTTGGAAATCAGTATACAATTATCAGCATTCAGCATTTCTTTGCCAGCAATCTAACACACATACAGGCATGCAAATTGGTGTGGTTGCAGATATTCTAGCAAGAAATCAGCAAAACATTCACTTATTACAAAATGCAGAGTCCTGGACACTGATTTTACATCACATTTAGACTCTCCAAAACCAGCTCCACTTAGAAAAAAAGAATTTTCTGGGTTTTTGTTTTTTTTTTTTTAACCAGTCATTGTCCAGAGAGGGGAGATGATGGTGGTACACTGCGAGTCACGTCCATGTCCATGTTCTCCTCGAGGTGCTCAAGCCCAGGTTGGATGGGGCCCTGGGCAGCCTGAGCTGGTGGGGGCACCCAGCCCGTGGCAGGGGGTTGGAGCTCAGTGATCTTTAAGGTCCCTTCCAACCCAAGCCATTCTGCAATTCTAAACCTTCTCCATCGTCCCTGCAGGCCAGAGTTATGTGGGAGTAAGCAGGGACCGGAGACATTCAGAGCTACACTGCTTACAGTTCTTCCCCTGCCCGGAATACCCACAATATTTTGCTGTGCAGGAGAGAGGGTCAGAGGCTACTTGCAGTCACAGTGGGCCACAGAGGTGAAGTCTCACTGCTACAGGCTTTTGACACTATCACGCCATGAGAGGGTCTGCATGCATCCGAGAGAGGGCACTGCCCTATATCTGTGTGTGCTAAAATAACATATGAACCATCCTTGGATACTAAGAGCCAGACATGACAGCATGGCCCTCATAACCCTTAAAAGCCAAGGTTTGAACTACTTACTGCATATTTCACTTCACAGTAATTTTTGAGTTGAAAAAGCCAGCCAAAACCACCGTGGAGTTAGCAAGCTCCAGATATTTGAATATTTGCCTTTAGGTTGCAAGGGAATGCACAGTAAAATAGAAGCAGGATTTTTAAATAATCACACATTCGGGTGTGAAAATGAGTATTTTTACATTAATAAAACAACCAACCAACAACAAAAAAAAAAAAAATGCAACCCCTGGGGTGTGAAATAACCCCAGAACTAAATAAATAAATAAATAGCCAGCTTATGTGAAAATAGCACCAAAAAGTCATTTTCACACAGCTCCAGCTATAACCTTGCTAGGCTCACATGTAAATGACACATTAGGATTATTTTTAACTATTCCTTCACTAGAATCGTGCAACGGTCGCTTAGTCATAGTTGGCTCTTACACACCAAACTTGCCAGTAGAAGTTGAGAGCAGTAGAGCAGCCAGTGGGGATTTCTTTCTATCCTAATGCAGACAGATGGGTAAAGGAACCACTTCAGGTGATATTCAGTGATATTCCAGGGCAAGCCTACTCTTGCTACCCCACAGCTGAAAGGAAGATTGTCCAACAACTCTATCTGCATCACGCTGGCTTCATTTACACGTTTTCCACTGAGCACAGAAACACAGTGATAATGCAGCGTAACCAACACCACACAACTTCTGCTGCAGCCACCAAGCAGACTAGGAAAATACAACAGGAGCCACCAGCTCGTGGGATAAAAGGACAATTGTATATGTATCCTTACTTAGCATGCACACTAAAATCAGCCCTAGACAATATGCTTTTTTCAATTTGTAATACAAAATATATGCAACCAAAGAATGGGTAGAGGGAGTTAGGAATTAGAAAGTATTTTAATTGAACTCAGTTGTTGCGTGATAATATGTGCAAGCCACTACTCGTGCTCCATGCATTGCACAGCCAGCACCAAAATAATTTGAAGATTTGTCCTTGCCTTTTCTCTGTCATTATTGTTTCGTTCTGGAAACGCACAGTCCAAACATATTTACAGGACGATTAGGCTCCGTTTAAGCAGGAGAGAAGCAGACAAATGAAGCACAACAAGCAGGGTCTCCCAAATTATCTAGGCTGTGGAGCGGTGCGTATGCTTTCTGAAGTCAGAACCTCACAAAACACTGACAGAAGCAGTGAGAATAGTTGTAGCCCATCAAGAATGCAGTCGCTGCTCCATACTTATTAGTAAATGAGCAACTGCCATACCGAAAGTTACTACCGAGCCTTAAGATATTTGTTAAAGACGTAAAAACTAATCCTAAATTCATCTTCCACTCTACTTTTCTATCTGTGCAAGGTCTCACCCCCAGCACAGGTAATTGTGCTCCTTCCTCTTCAGACATCGCTCCTCTATGAGTTGTTTTGGACTCAACGTATTATGCTGCTGGAAAACAGGATTTGGATACCCACGGTTCAAAACCAAAGCTCTGAAGCATTTTCTTGAATTTAAAATAAAATATCCTGCCTGTCTCTCACACTTTTTTTTTTTTTTTTCCCCTAAAATCAGTCGTGAAACTTCCTTTCCTTCAAGGCCTTTTTCTTCTTTATTTCTTAGCTGATTACAGCACTGTGGGTGGACCAAAACCAGTCTGCAGCCTCTGGGAAAGAATTAAGTCCATCAAAATGAACTTACAACTGAGAATTAATTATATAATCAGTGTGTTGCTTCAAATCTTCCTTGCATATCCCGATTTAAGAAACCTTCATTTCTACATTAATTGCCTGAACAAAACCACAAAAGGGGTCTTACAAAAGATTAAGCATGTCAGTGGAAGAAGGGAGAAAAAAAAAAAAGCAAAAACCCAGCAAATTCACAAATTAAGTCTTTTGTGTCCAGTTAATGCACATCAGCTTGAACTTCCACATGAAGACACCAAATCTCTCTCTGCCCCGCTGAATGAAAAGCGCTTCTGGATTTTTCTTTCTGAAATGCACAACGGTTAACAATCCGAACACATAAAGGCACACGAGGGGTTACTGCATTTCTCTCATCTTTTTTCCCTTCCCAGCAACGCCATCCCGCTCCCAGAAACTCAGGGACAGTTGCAAAAGAAACTCGCATGACAACAAAATTGATGCACTTCCAGCGACAGAGACTTTGAAAGTGCGTGAAATACGGGGCAGGCCAGGAGAAGCCATCTCCAGCATTAACACATCAATTCACCACTGGTGAGCTGCAGTTGTCAGAGCCGGGACTGCAGGGGAAATCATGAAACCTATGGAGGAACAGATTGAGCACAAATATTACCCATTGTTTGCTCTGCTCTGCACCACAGCCCAAACAGTGCTACTTACGGCTGCTTCTCTAGCAAACTATTCAGTGCTGAACTGAAAACGTGGATGGTAGAGATCTGCTACTTCTTGCAGTCATTTGTTTCCATGTTTAATAACTGCTATCTTTACAAAGGCTAAAAACTGTTCCCTATTTTTTACATCTGCCCTTCAGAGTTTGCTCTGGATACATCCAAAAAAGTAAAACGCACGGACGTTTTGCCGCATTGTTTTACAAGTGAATTTTTCTTTATGTGTACCACACATATCATATGCAGACAACCAAAAATTCAGGCACGCACTCACTAGCAGCTTCTAAATACTTCATACCATTCGGATTTCATACACAACGCTTGCACAAAAAGAAATCCTGCATGCAACTTTCAGACAAGTGGTATTCATCAGCACATTTCTGGCATGCCAAGGGAAACTCAATATATAAAGCTGAAGAACACTTGGGGGCAAGGATGAGGAATAAGGGGAGGAGAGAGAATAAATAGGAATTAATACAAAAGGAGGAAGAAAGCGAGACAAGGGCCACCAAGTCACGACTGAAAATCTGGAATTTGAAGAGTCAGTCTGCCTCATTTGGGCTGGCCTAGCCATCAGGAGTAGCTTTTTTTACAGCTATTCCGTTACATTTCCACTGCTACAAACACATTAGGGCAATATTTTGGCAGGATTTCCCCCCATGCACCAGATATGAACTCCCCAGCGTATTGGTAGCAAAACAAGACCGACAGAAAGGGGAAAGAAAAAAGCTCAGGCACGCATGTCTTTTCGTGCACTGTTCTTCCGGGCTCTGAAAAACATACTGTAGTTATTTAGAGAGGAAGAGATGTAACCAAAGTCGGATTTTGCTTGCAACTTGGAGTCATAGAATCATCTGAGTTGGAAGGGACCTTTAAAGGTCATCCCGTCCAACCTCCCTGCAATGCACAGAGATACCTACAGCTCGATTGGGTTGCTCAGAGCCTGGTCCAGCCTCACCTTGAACGAGGAACTCCAAACTCTCTGCTGTCTGGCAAGACCCCTGTCAGACATCTTAAGGCCAAAATACTCACAGATCACAGATGATGAATTTCTGGAACTAGAAAGATTTTACTGGGCATAAATAGGAGACCACTGTTCTCTACTGTCTATAGGGAACCGTTTGCTAACAGCTTCAGTCCAGCAGCAGAATGAAGCTGTTGTGGGAGGCGGCAGCCATGGGAGTCCCTTGGTAGCTAAAATGAATTCCAGGCAGAGCTTTGAAAATAGACACCACAGCAACCTTGAACCTCCTGCTTTCCATAGGAGCTAAGGGTGGCTGTAACGATCCCAGCAATCTGCCTTGCTGAGTCATTGCCTTGCCCTGAGCTGTGATGTCTGCTGCGTGCTGAGGAGGGCTTCTTGGCTCTTATGGGAGGACGAGCACGCAGAGGGGATGGCTGCCAAACTCCGAGCGATTGCCTTGTGCAGTCCCAAAACTGTGCATCGCAGGATCGTTTTGTTTATTAACACCATGCTGCAAATGTGCCTGCCTGGCTGTGGAAATGTAGCGAATCTGAGCGTACTTGAAATAATTACCAAATAGAGGAAATGCAACACATACAGGTCAATTTATGCTCTCAGTTAAAAAGGTGTGAAATCTGGAATAATTCCACCAGAGCCAATAGAATTACTTCAGGCTGATACGAAGGACAGCACCACCAGCCTTAATAGGACGCGTTTTAAAAGCAGGGCACAGCATCCTACAGCTACGTCTGGGGGCAAAAAGGCCAAAGATGGCCATCTCATGCCTCATTAAGGAGCGCTCATAGGAAAACACAGCACTTTCTTTGCTTACATTAGACAGATTTCATCTCTGCACAGCAGACTTTGATTTTTCTAAACCAAAGCAGAATTTAAGATTGCATGGAGAGGCTTAGGTCAAAACTCTGTTGCTTTCCCTCTGGACAGATGTGAAATACAGGGGTTTAAAATGCATGCTCTGTACTTGTATGCATTTGCATAGAGATGTGAAATAACCCAGAATCTGGTGATATTACTGCAAGTCTTAAAGCAGTATCAGCACTCACAACAGAATAAAACAACATTCTGGTGAGAAATGTGTGCACATGAACTGAAAAAGAAAGAAGTCTGAATGGAGAGAAGAATGTACCGTTCATCTTTTATCTTAAAAGAAAAACAACTTTGAGCAAAAAAAAAAAAAAAAAAAAAAAAAAGAGCTTTCTCCTGGAAATACACGAGACCTAAGAACAATTGCACAGTGATTAGATTTAAACTACCGCATCATCATCTATAATCTAGCAATTTGGGGTACAGGAGGAAGATAGTCCTATTCATATGTCTGCCCAATTCAAAAGAAATTTTAACAACGTTTCACATAGTTGGAATTTTTAAGGTAAATTTTTAAACTCCCTCAGGTTTATGAGCTCAGCCCAGAGGTCTGCTTGGTGCTATTTAATATTCCTCCAGAGATTCAGAGGAGTTACAGTGTTGGTTCGCCTACCTGCAGGGCAAGAGGAATAATGTTAGCTTGTGTGTGTCTGCCAAGGTTTTTATGTGAGGAAAGCCACGCAACAGCACCTGGTATACCTGAAAGTCTTTGCCAAACCCCTGCTATGAATTCCTCTCTCCCATAACTCTCAAACCTATGGATGTCCAGAATGCTGGTGGGCCACAATGACGGGCCAAGGATTGTGCCAAGTTATGGCTGCTTATGGATCACAGCATTCCTAAAACATGTCACGTTGTAGACTGAGAAATAACGGATCAACTCTCTCCCAGCTTCTGGTACGCAGAAGGCTTTGCAAAGAGGAAAGTATAACCAGAGCAATCTTGTACTCTGGATTAACCAGAAGTTGATTAGGTTAGTAAGATGCATGGAGGAAACTTACCTAAGTCATAATAATGTATTAAGTGATAACTGGAAACTTCCATTACTTTAGTCAAGATTGTTACCAGACCATATGGATCCTGTATGTTTAGAAGTGCCCCATCCTCTTTTTTTGCACTGATCATTCCTGGGACAAGCAGCAGAATCCATCCCTTAGTACTAATACAGATGATGGAGGAGCCTAGCTTATCTGTGGTTTGTACACAGACTCATTAGGAAGAAGAGAAGATCCATCATGCTTACTGAAGAGAGAGTAGAAACGTAAGGAAGTCCAAACCTACATAAATACACACCTTAATTTGTTTTTTGCACCACATGATCTTGCCCACGATTTCGTGGAGAAGGTGTGTGAGCCCTCTTCATCTGATCATAGTCTTGGTACTACGAGGGATTTTCAAGCCTTTACCATCATTTCTCTTCATCAATCTCAATGGGAGATGATGAAATATTATACTGCAACTGTTGAATGGAAGAAAAAAGTAAGAGTCTAATGGAATTATTTATACTTTCAGAGAATAGAACAACGAGATGTTATTCTTCTATGACCTTTCCTAAGTACGGGGATACAGCATCTTACACAATAGATTCTTGGTTCATGTTTCAATTACTGACCTTTACTGTGGAGAAAATTAATGCAATTTTCATCTTAATCCACCCGTACAAATAAGATCCATACGGAAGGTTTCCACATGTTGAATTGAGCACAAGTGGAAAATGTCAGCTGTTTGCTACCGGACGAATTTGACTTTAATTTGTTTGGCTGAATCTTTTCAAATTGTTCTCGTAGTTGGTATATTCTTGGTACCTATTTCTGAAAGAACTTCTTATATTGGGAATGAGGAATTCTTCTTTGGGGATTTTTCCTCGCCCTCAGAAAAATTAACCACAAGGTGCTAAACATTTCTTGGAAGTTGTCAGTGAACTTGGCTTGAAGTCACAGCGTCATCTAATCCTTCCCTATTACATCCCATTAGTCAAGCACAGCTATGTTGGCTCACTACTGGATGGAGATCCTCTCAGAAAAAAACAGGGATCTCTGTTGACATTTTTGCGTCTGATTTTCTTTAGACTCAATCACCAAATCTGGAAATAGTACTATTTTTTCTTTTGTTTGTTTGTTTGTTTTGTTTTGTTGGAAATGCAAAGCTTTTTCCACAAAACTTAATGCCATGAGAAAACTCCAAGACTCTTTCCAATCTGGTGCAAGCACAGTCTTATTTAACAAAGTAGCTGTCTGCTCTTGAAGCTCCACAGTCGTTGTCAAGAAAAGAAAGAGGGAAAAAGTAAAATAAACAGAAACAGTCAACGATCAGACAGTTCACAATCTAAGCTACATGCAACTTGTCCATACCACTCTACTGGTGGGCAAAAGATGTTTCAGCGACGTCATTTTAAAACAATCCTTCAGACAGTCTGACAGAGCCCAGAGCCGACAGGACAGAGCCTGAACTCCATGTCTAAGATGGAGTGAATCCGAGAAGGCATCCATCCACCGAGCAGCTCGTGCCAAAGGGACACAGCTCTCTTATCTCCGTGATGGTATTTGGAAAGGGCAGAGGGAGAAACGATGGGGGATTCGGCAATTAAGCGCTGTCATTTAAGACAGATAGTTTAGGTGGAGGGAGTTAATCTGCTCACGGGTTTTTGAACTGAGCGTCTGTGTATTTATAATTTGTAAACAGTTCATCTCTTAGAGGGTGTGTTACAATTCCCAGAAGCGTGGTCTGTTATGTCTAACTTGCAGCAGAACCCAGAAAGGCTATGTGTGCGACTGTTTTGATACAACATGATGATAGGAAACAGAAACAGTGGCCTCGTAGACTACGACTCAACTAGCAGATTTCAACTTTGGATCTTGTATTAGGGAGGAAAAATAAATACACAGACTTCTTTTCAAAGTACGGTTGTCTGTTTAAATGTTGACATTGCAGTGAGATAATGTCATAAAATTACATATTTCTTACACTCCATAGAGAGCATTGGCCACCCTCAAACTTGGAAAAGTCACTTAGAATAACCTAATGCACTTAAAGATGTGCACAACATGGTCTAACACTGTGGCAAATACACCCAGGATAACAGGAAGACAGTGAGGCAATGCTGCAAAGTGAGTGGCCTGGGACATGGGGAACAGCTAGCAATTCTCTAGTAACTGTGTGTCTGAATCTCAGACACACAACACTAGTATCCAAATAAAAACAAGTTAGGAATTATTACTGCTGTAATATTGAGATAAAAGTCTAAGAAGAAAGCCTAATGGAGGTGTCCATGTGAGTTCCACCAGCTCTCCATTTCCAAGAGCCTCCATTGCATGAAGCAGAGTTCGAGACAGTGCTGATTGCAGCAAAATGGTTGAGCCAAACCATCAACAGCTCAACTCTTTTGCCAAACCACCACATTTAGTTAAAAGAAACCAACAAAGAAAATTATGGTGGAGTGGTCTGGCAGGTGGCAAAAATGCACAGTAACTAGAGCCATAGTTAAGTGACACAGTTGGGTTTATAAAGAGAAACAGTCTCTAGTTAAACCGGACCTAGAATATTTTGGAATTGCAGCAATTAATTAGTTGCTCAGCACAGGAACAGAGGATTAAGTATATACATTTAATACGTTTCTATATCATTTTCCATTTCAGCAATGGCAATCAAACACATTAGAATTACGAAAAAAAAAAACAGAAATAGGATTGGCTACAGTGAATATGTTACGCATTTAGGAACCACACAAAAAGGCAGGGTCAGCATATACAAGCATCTAACATTCGTTTCCAACAAAACAGAAACTATCAACATTTTAGAGGTGCAATATTTCTTTGAAAACAATACAACTTCCATTTAGCAACTTCTGCTAGAAACTGGCTCGCTTAGTTGACCAATTTAACGAGAAGAAAGAAGTAAAAATGAGAGACTTATTTCCTTCACAACGATCAACAATCTCACTGTAACACTCTTAAACCACAGAATATTCACGAAGAGCTTATTAACTTAGTACATAATCTGAAAGTTTCACATTGCCTTGTGAACACTTTCTTCCCAAAAGCTAATGTTCCTTTGCATGCTGTTGCTTGTTAAATAATTCCTTGCCTTTTAGCTCTTAAGTATTTATAGATTATCAGATTCTCCTTCTCTTATGTTTTTTCAAGCTGTATACATTAAATTCTCTTAATCTTTCTTCACGTGTCATGCCCTCTAGTCCTTTTATCATTTGTCACTGTGGTTTGATAAACTTGAAAAAAAATCCAATGAATTTTTCATAGTGAGCAGAATGAAGAAGTATGCTCTAATGAAATAAGGCCTCACCAGTGCCAACTCTGTCTACATTTCTGCTGAAAAACTAAAAACATTTTTTTCTTCAAGGCTCTAGAAGAAATGTTGAAAAAACCTTAAGCAGTCCTCCACAAATCACAGCAATTCTGGCCTACAGAAATGGAAATGCTGTATGATTTGTTGTAAGCCATTAGTGCAGAATGTTCATCCAACACTCGCAAAGGAAGTGATGATGTATTTTATATACTCACCTTGTCCACCCATACACACGCATATACTGGCATGTGAACATATGTCTTGTGATTTCAAGCATACCCTCGGCACCCCACAAGATTCAAATGAAGTTCACAGGTCTCATGCAAGTAATGCCATTATTGAACACTATACAAACCAACCAGCATTCTCAAACTTCAGTTTGCTGATTAGCAAATGGGTAACGATTGTTTTCCCAGTAAAAACAGATAAGGAATGCAGATCTCACAGAGATAGGATGGTTAGTTTGTGCTACACCCACTTTCTTTCTGATTCTAGCTAAAATACCATGAGATATATTTACCTTATCTTCCTCATCGTCATCTTCATCCAAGCCCATAAGCTCCTGCAAAAGCAAATGTCCATATTAGAAAAAATTACACTTATTTCTCATTGACAGGCAACGTTCAAAAAGCTTGCTACTCCCACAGCATTTCATTACACGGTTTTCTCCCCCTTCTACTGCAAGTCATTAACAAACCCAGAACTTTCACCTTTCAGAAATAATGTTTAGCATTCAAGGACTTTTTTTTTGTGATATCCTGAACAAAGCAGGCAATACCCTATACAAATTTTAAGTCTAAATAAAGCATTAGTGGTTGTATCCTGTCATTGGAAGGCAACAGGCTTTCAAATTCACTGCCAACTTTAACTAGCTGTAAACAGCTGTGTTCTTAGCCTGACAAACAAACCAGTCAGCATGTCAAGGCTGAGGACTCTACACTCAACTTGTTCCATCCTCACTGGTACAAAGACTGCTCTCTCCCTGTAGGGCCATTATCAAAGCATTAGATTGTAGAAAATACATTAGTATGAATATAATCAATCTCATGATTCATATTCAGATTTCTATGCAGCATTATTCCCTCCCTTTAACTTCTACACAGACAGGTAGGGAAGGAAAACAAAAGACTCGCTTATGGCTCGAAATCAGGACTGACTGGGTTTTAATTCAGGTAGGTATTTTATAAACTGAGTCTTTAATAGGGTCCTCCAAGTTTTTCTTGTTTATTTAATATTTCAATCAGTATATTCCAAGTTCAAATGCAGTTAACAATAAAGATGTGAAGAATAGACAACAAAAAATGTTTGGGATTTGGTTTTTAGCTTTTCTGCCAAAACAGTTGCAACTAGTATTCATATCTGGGTTTACTCCACCTCTCTACTATACTCAGAGTACCCAAGTTAACAGTAATCATGGTTTATGTTTCTGTAGAAGCTTCCATCTGTAAATCATAAAGCTTTTTACCAATACTCATGCATTTAACATCCTGGCAATTGGTTCATGCCTACAAGGTTAATACTGTTATCCCCGTTTTATAGCACAGAAATTGGAGTGAGAATATGAAGTCCTCTCTTCCAAAGACTCTTGCTCTCTTTCTTAACTATACATGGAAAGTACTGCACATGTAGCCAAGGTCTCAAGAAGCAAAAATAAATAAATTAGCAACTGTGAAAAAAGCACTGGTATTTTGAAGAAAATAACTTCTGTCATCTGCAGGACAGATGTGACTAGAAGTAGCACCTGATAGTCTATTTCTGACCTACAGATGGTTAGAATCATAGGCACACATAAAAAAGGAATCAGGTAATATTAAAGGCACTTTGACGACTTGTTCCATATGATCCCAATCCTGCAAAGCACTCAGGAAGACGTGTAACTTTTCTTATGCAAAATACACCCCTGAATTTCACAGCATCACATTGCTCACGGGATGTGTGACCAAAAAGGGCCCATTTTCTGTTCAACTTTCCTTCCCTACTGCTTAACTTGGAATCGCAAATAAGGGCCTCTTGTAGCATCCACCTGAATGATCCACTTGCTGTTCAATCCTGCTGACTTGTGTGAGACTGTCCTCATCTGAACGTGCAATAAACTCACCATAGGATGAGTGACAGGTGTTGAACGGTAGTCTCTGTGCACTCTTCCTAGGGAACCTAGCAAGATTTTGCATTGCCTTTTGTATTTAAAATAAAACAATATAAATAAATGTTTGGCTGAGATTCTCCCACATGAGTAGTCTTCATTTCTTGATGAAATAAGGTAGTCCCTGGAGACGTACAATATCTTTCTATGTTATTCTGGACTTGGAAAAAAGCTTTTTTTTTTACCCTCTGTTTTCAAATCAAACCTCCATCCTCGTCGTTACAGTATGACTTTCTACGTGTTCCAACAATCCTTCCATTTGGGAATGGATCAAAACCAAACTAGAAGCAACTTTTGTTGCTAAGACTAATACGACAGCAATCAACTTATTTTTTTAATCCTAGGATACAATTTCTCTGTATGTAATTCAAGCAATTCATTTGTGTAAAGGCAGCCATTAGGGGTACAAATGTCAATCATCTTTTTATCAAAAGTTATTAGAGTTAATTCAGCCTGTATTTCGTTACTGTACTTGTAATACATTTATAAATAGAATGTTAAGAAAATCCACTAATTTATTCTCTGCTTTCATTGTAATTATTCTAGTTATGCAAGTAAAGACAGTGGTCAAGATCTGAGTTTCATATCTCAACATCTACAATTTGCAACATGCAATTATTTTTGTATTTTGGACTTCTTTATTTCCTCAAACAAGTGAAAGAACTGAGGACTAACGTTCACAAAAAATATTTGTCATTTAAAGGGGGGGTGGGGAGGAGGAGTAAGGGTTTCTAATTGAAGTTTCAGACAACGGGACAAGCTTTAAAAAACAGGTAACTTCTATTTCAACTGGAACTGACTTTCCTCCTCTGTGAATCATGAATCACCACTGCGATGCAAAGCGTAAGAGCAGCGGGGGCATGGGTTTGGGGGTCTTGTCATGTTGCAAGTCCTTCTTAATTCAACACAGTTACAAAATAACTGCAGATATTTTTAAATGAAATTTCCCTCCTACGCATTCTCTTGTCTTCTTCTCATTGCTATATTGAATGGTTGCTTGAATTGAATCAAGAAAATTGAGAGGGTAGAGAACTCTTTTCAGTAACTTTGAAATAAAAATGTTTAGCTGCACAACTAGCTTAATACCATTAAAATGCATGACACTCTGCTGAAGGGCAAATTCAAGCCAGAAACATTAGTGCCATTTTACTTGCCTGGGCATCCTGGGTGTTGTTGACCTTCCCTGTTCTGACGAGGGAGAAGTTGTATGCAAAGAGCACCAGCAGAGCCAGGGGCACCATGTACAGTTCAACGCTCCATACGGTGACCACAAATACCTGGGAGAAATAAAGCAACAGAAAAGAACACATACAGGTGTTTAAAGAGAATGCAATGCAAGAAAGCCTTTCAGCCATTATCCTGATGTACCCGCATCCTTGAATCTCTGCTAACCTCATTCATTTCTTATTTGGGCAAAAAAAGAAGCCTGCTTGAAAAGCATACTCATTCTATTCTGTTTGAATCCATTAGGCTGCTATTTGTTTGCTTCTCCTTCCCTTTTTTTGGTGAAGTACAAATCCATGAACGTAGGATTGGTCCAAAGGCTTTGTTCACTTCTTCCTGGGACTTCCTCAACCCTGAAAGCTCTGTCATTAATGCTAGAGCATAATAGACCCACTTAAACCTGTCCCACTTCATCAAACCCTAATTGCCATCAAGTCTTTCACTGACTAGAGAAGAGTCTCCTCCGCTTGTGCAAGAGGAGCCATCCACCTCTTCAGTCAATCCAGGAGATATGCTTAGCAAATGGAACTTTACCATTAATCCACTCACTCTTCTTGGCACAGCACTGCAAAGGCCTTTGAGAGTGCAAGGCTCTTGGCTGTATATGATGCTTTATTTTGGGAAAGAATCTGTAAATTCCATCCTCCGTTTCCATAAGCCTGCCATTTTTCAGTAAAGCATATTCTGATTTCACTGGTTGCCTGGGGCCTCTTTACCCAGAAAAGGTATCTGATAAAACCCACTGACAGCAGAAGGAGAAGCCAAATTTTGAGGTTCTGTTCTGCAAATTGGATCAGCGAAACATGTAACCATTGTGATGGGGATCTAAAAAGCATTTAGGTTTTTCAAACGCATGATACCAAGTCGAACAGCAGTCGTGTCTAACAAATACCAATGATACGTGAACAGACTCCAAACCTTGTGGTTGGAAATGCAAGTTAATAAACTAAATCCAGAACTGTCATAAAATGCATGTTGTGATCCCATTTCCTTTTCTACTCATACATAGCATTTTCAGAAGAACTGACTGATGCTGGTAGAAACTTTAAGCTAAATATTAAGCAATCTCCTTTAGAGAGTAGGCACAAAAACATTTATCAGATTTTTCTTCCCCCAAAGGAATCTCAGAAGTCATCAGAAACAAAACGTCACATTTTTGGAATAATACAGGCAGGTGAAAGTGAGTCAGATCCCCCACTTAACACTCAAACTGTCATGAGAGGACAACTGTGGGTGATCAGAAAGCCAAATCTCTAACTCCACTAACCCTTGGCCTGTCAGACTCTGTATATGAAGGCGAGGCTTGCATTTGCAGAACAGGCTAATTATGGCAACATATATAGCATTATGGACTCCAAACTCTACCCACACCGCACCAAACACTACTTCCCACTGCAATCCACGGGGAGAAATCACACCCCTACAAAACAGCAGCTTCTGTAACTTCTAAACAAAAAGTCTTGCCTGACATTTGGCAATTGGTCAGTTAGCATCTACCAGGGGCCGAACATAAACCAAAAGACAATGACCATAGATGTAGCCCTGTCCAAACAGGGGTTTCTAAAGCCAACCTGATTTATCTTAACAGTTACTATGCAAGGACTTAGATTGTCATCCTGCCATTGTCATTTGTAGGTCACTAAAACAATATTTGACATATACACATTTATAAAGGGAGCTGACATCCATGAAACATAAGCCCCACACTACTGATTTGCAGCACGAGAACTTAGAAAAGGATTTGGTTTTAATTTCTTTATCATGCTCTTCAACGTATTTACAAATTAGATCATTATACGAACAGTCACATTTCATATGTAAGCAAGGTAACAGCAACACAAGAATACTGGGAAAAAAGGTATGATACTTGAACTCTCTTACAGGAGTCTCCAAAAACTGTGGTATCTCAAGATTAAAAAACAATTCTTAAGTTATTCCAATTCCCCCGAATGAATCTTTACTTGCTTTGTAAGATCAAGTAAAGGTGATACCAGCTCTTGTCCCACCTCAAATATCATTCTAAAGTACCTGTCACTGCAAATATCTATCTATATGTACCTGGGGTTTACACAGGTGGCTAAGAATAGATGCACACATATATTCTGATCCTTATGAAAGCACTTTTATAGAAATTCATATTGCTAGATAATTCTTTAAAAAAAAATGTGCTTTGGCATGTTGAAGGAGGTTGTATATACATCATCTCCTCAGGGTCTGCATGAATTCACTCTTGTCTTAGCACAGCAAAGACTCCACCAGCAGTCAGCTACGCTGACTCCTACAGGAGTCAATGAATCCCTTGAAGAACCTTTCTTCATTCATTCAGTTGCAGGACTTGTACCAATTCTAGTGCATCTGTCACCATCCTATATGAACGTCACTCTGCTCTGTTGCAAGTATAATACAACCTTGCAATCGCAGGTCATTTCGGCAAGATGGAAAATCAAGACCTTGGTGATTTTAGATCCAACAGTATGTTTTGTGTATTATTAAGTTTCAGACCTTAAATAAAACTTAAAATTTAATTACAAAATCTCAGTGCAGGCTCAATTGATAGCTGAGGCGTACTGTTGCTTCCTTTCTAACGCTGACTGGTTATCAGCTGCTGAGTTGTAATTCAGATGGCGACACTTCGATAGAGCTCCCACACCTACTTAAGAAGAGCTGCTTTACTGTTACCATTGCAATAGAGGAAACTTTCATTGCTGTGACACAACACAGATACAAGACAAATTGAATTAGCTATTCAGAAACTATTTAGCCTCAAAGATATGGGAAATGATTGCTGTACAATACATAATACATATAGTACATAATAAAAGTTCAGAGGGTGTTTATACAGTAAATAGATATATTTCTGCACCCTAACAGCCTTTTCAGTAGTTCTATGGCATCGGCCAGCAAAGCACTTCCTATATAAGCCCAAATCCTGCTTTTCATTTCTCATGCAGCCCTGGAATACCAAGTGCAAGGGCTGATCCGAAAGTAATGCCTCCTATTTTATGATGTTGGCAATGGTGGATCTCGCAAAGCTTGTGCCAGGTGAGTCCCAAAATGCTCACCCAAAACAGAAAGATCACTACATGCAAGTTCATATTTCCTCCTCCTCCAGAGCTCCCACAACATCCCTCTTAAATTATTTACTACCAAAACCTTTTGTCAAAACTCAAGAATGGTTCAGCTGCTGACACATACAATGGTTATTGCAAGGATCGATATTTTCCCACCTTCTTTTAGGCCCTGGTCTATCTTTTTCTTAACACATAGGTTGGTAGGGGAAATCATGAACAGGTTCAGATTACTTGCTCACAGAAGTCAAGGACAGCATCCAAGAGCCCCTGATCCAAACGATCTGGTTTTAACAAACCATACTTTAAGTCTTCACATTTCATATCATCGTTAGACCAAGTTCTGTCAAACGTAATCCATGACATCACTGACACCTTTTGTGCTGGGCTTCATGCTGTGCACGAGAGAAGTTAAAACGACAGCAGCTGATTTCTAAAATAAAAGACAACAAGCAAAAACCAGCTCTCTGTGTTACATCTTCTAATGCAATCTGAGAACATAAAAGCCTATTATCGAACTGAACAATTTAATTCACAGCATTATAAAGCAATTATCAAAATAGAAGCAGAAAAGAGATAGACAGATCTGGAGGGGGAAAAAAAGAGCTCTTGACACTGATATTTAGACTAGAGTTCTAGGTAGAAGAGAACAGCAACATCACAGCCTTGGAGAAAGGACCACTCGATTTCAGCTGATTAACGTGTTGCTATTTCAAAGGGCCTAATAACTACAAGTTAAAGCTCTGGAGGTTTGGAAGCTGTTTCATCTGAAAATCATTGAAGAGGGGTCCAACTGTTCCTGTCAAGAAGCATGGAGTTTGAACAACCACGAGAGTGGCCCTTTTGACAGCAGTACAAAAGATGAGAGAAGGCAGTCTCAACTGAAAGTAAAAACAAACCTTTAGAAACACATTTCAAATCTGGTTTTTCTGCCCCTCTGGTTCCAATTTAGGATCTGACTATTAAGAACAGATTTTAGACGGGTGTCTACTAAAGTATGCCCAGAAAACATTTGTCACCAGCAAACCCACAGTCAAGGGATAGAATAGTTTTAAGAGGTTTAGAAACCTAGCATTAAATGGGATTTTCTGTATAATTTTTCTACTTATTAATTATATATCTTTTTTTTTTTTTTAACTAAAAAAGGATTTTTTGGCCTAGTAAGTCCTTCTAGAGAAATAACAAATGCTACATTGTTTAACAGAATAATTCTTGAAAAACAGCAGGGATGGGAAAAGGAGAGGGATGCATTCCATCAGATGGAAAAAATAAAGTGAAAGGAGATTAAATGCATGCAAGAAACCTATGGTAAAAGGTTATTTTCTCAGGCAGCGTAGGCTCCAATGCTAATGAAATGCCTCATCAGTCGAACTGTGAAAAATATTATTTGAAACATCAGGTTTCAAAACCACACACAATTTGACTGAACTCTGAATGACTAACAGCTTTGTCAAAAGTTTCCTCACCATTTATGAACGTGGCCTATGCAATTCAGGAAAAGTCAGGAGAAACAAATGAGCTAATGCTACTCCAAGTTATCTGTTTTCAACCAAATCAAAACACTGATTTTGATTAGAGGCATAAAGACACATTTCCCTTCATTTACAGGGAAGAGGAATTAGATGTTTCTAACTTATCTCAAAGTCATGCAGTCGTCACAAACGGACTCTGAACTACCCAGCATTCTTTTTAAGCTTTCAGTCCCTCTGCACCAAACTACAGGATAAGACACGGGCTCCCCAAAAGGGCATTCAAATCCCTCCGAGGCAATAAGCTTGTCAACAATAAATTATTTCTGACAGATACTTATTCCTGCTCTTAGAAGGGGAGAGTAAAAGAGCTGAAGGGAGATTGGACATACCTACTTAGTGCAGGAAGCGTGTGCGTATGTGCGTACGCACCTGCATATACTGAGGCACCTCCTTGAGATAACAGGCATGATAGGTGTGCTAACATGGTGCTGAGCCCATGTAATGGAAATCAAAGCACAGCACGCAGAGCCGTGTGAATGCAGTAACCACCTTTGTGATCACGGAACGGCGTGTGCATCTGATGGGGGACAACACTGAAAAGGAGGTTTCTAGCAGTTAAGGAAACATGACTAAAATAGCCCCATGTTGAGACACAGCAAACAGGGGCTGACACACAGAAAATATTTTCCAGTAAATTACCCCTCCCAAAGAATTTGGTTTTGGAAGACTCCTCCACAGTTGCACTTAACCATCCTTCCCATTACCCTCATTGCATAGGACACTACCTTGCCATACCACGCTCAGCTGAGAACACCTACTGACCTGAGCAATGCTCAAGCTGGTAATGAGCAGTCATTCCCTCGTTGTGATGCAGTAACAAAGAACATGGCAGGAAGAGAAATTATACTTAAATAAAGCAGTACTGTCAGAAGAAACCTATTTACTTTAGATTCAATTTGCTTTTTGTGTCCTCAGCAAAAGAACACAGAGCATCTCAGCAGCAGCATGGTACGTGCGTTGTATTGAGTGGGGATGACCAAAATCAAACATGATGTGAAGGAATGGAGATCTTTAAATATTTATGCTGCGTTACAAATTATCCCTGCATTGCTCCACATATGTGTACAGCTTGCATAAAACTTGCTAATTTTATGGCTATATCACAAAGTTTAGCTCTTTTCCATGGGTGTACTGTCGCAAGGGCAAATTGTATTAGAATGCGAAACAAAAAAAAAAACACCCCAAAACCAAATCAGAACACCAGACTGCACGCATTAGATGCATGTCACAGCACAGAGCTGAAGATTACAAATAAAGTGTTTGCTTATACAGCCCAGTTTGATACCATGCTACTCATTTTTTCCGGAAGATGCCTTAAGTAACAGAAACAACACGGCTATGTTTGCCCACATCAGCAGTCTGTGTAGGCTGAGAGATGCCGAGCCACGTCCTGCTGCCACAACCACATGTCCTGCCCCTGCTTGCTCCAGGTGCAGCCCTCTGAGAAAGCGACCGTGAATGGGGTTAACAGGAGATGCCTGATTTCTGTTCAATGATTTATATTACATACAACAACGCAAGAAGGAAAATGAGTGACAGAAGAAAGCCTTTGTAGTAAGACGCAAGGACTGGAACTGTACTCACAAGGATCAGTATTTTAAGATCAGCCTGAATACCCCCAAAAAACCCCCACAAACCAATATTCCCCACTACCAATAATATAAGATGTGAAACAACCAACAAAATGACCAAAAAACTCTCTTAAGAACACACATCTCACACTACTCAAGTCAATGTGCAACAGGGCCTTCTTTTTTTTTTTAATCGCTGCCTAGTTCAGATTCTTCAGGGGGATCGCATTTTCTTTGCTGCTGCTGCTAGGAAATAGAAACCCATTTGTGTTTTAAATGAAAACTCTGACTCATGTGCAATCACAGGATTCCAAGAAACTGAGCTTACAGAACAGCATGCTATTCTGCAAAAGTCACAGTGAACTCAGAAGAGTTGACAGTATTATGGTCTGTTCTCCACCATCATCTTGGGACGCTGCTGTTGCAGCTCAACCAGGGAAGGTTGTGATGGTACATTTAAGAATACCTGATTGCTAACACTTACAAAACGTCCCTGCTTGGATGATGATTTACTTTTATGTCACTAACAAGTCCAACGGATTTATTCTTCATTCCTAACAATGTCTGGAAGCAGAATGAGAACTTAACATGAAACAACCACACTCCACCCAACACCACCTAAAAGCAAAGGGAAGAAAAAAAGCAGTTTCTTTTCCTTTATTTTTTTACTTGTATATATATATATTTAATTTTTGTTACATTAATCAGATTAGCCTGCCTAGGAAATTAAAAACAAAATCCTTAGAGATCTTCCTTTAATGAGGGGTCAGGGAAGAGCCACTTGGTTTGAGTTTATTTCACCAAACTCATAATACTCTTAAGTTTGTGAATCAAAATTTCACAGAATCACAGGATTGTGAAGGTTGGAAAAGACCTTCAAGATCACCTAATCCAAGCCCAACCCACCCTCACCCCACTAACTGTATGTCCTTCAGTGCCACATCCCCAAGGTTCTTCAACACCACCAGCGATGTTGACTCCAACACTTCCAAGGGCAGCTGTGCCAGTGCCCAACACACCTTCTGAGAAGAAATTTCTCCTAACATCTAACCTGAACCCCTTCTGGCACAACTTAGAGCCATTACCCCATGTATATAGTCACAGAATCAGTACGGCAAAATCATTTATATGTCTCATTGCAGACATCTGAAGACTACCTATCAAATATCATCATGGACAACTATTTTCAACACAAAAAGCGGTGTCTGAAGGAGGCATGCTGCCTTTTTCCTTTAGGACACATAAATGAAAACCCCAAAGCATACCAGCCCACCACAAGTTCCACGGGATGCCTCCGAACAATTCTCTTGAGGCTGCACTTCCTCCTTATCCCTAACCCAAAAAGGGGGCAATAAAAAAAACAATAAAAAAAAGCACAACACTGATTGTTTTGGGGTTCTATATTTATGTATGTACTACAGTTTTACAGCAAAAGACTTCAAATCTTCTCAGGCTGCAGACACTGAAGAAATAGCTGTTTGCTAGCCTGCTGACTGCTCTAATTTTTCCCTCATGTTTTTTCTAACATATTTTACATTTCCTGAGCCAAGTAAAATACAGTTAGAGACCCTCAAGCAACGAAGCTTTAAAATTGGGGGGGGGGGAAGAAACGGGAAAAAGATTACAACAGTTTTCTATCTTTTCGGGTAGTCCATTGGGAGTGGGTCAAGAGAATAAATCTGCATGTTTCTTAAGGGAGAACTATGACAGACAAAGGCAATGGAGGAAGATCTTAAAACAAAGGGGAGGGAGGCATGCCAAACAAAAATGTACTGTTTTATATTGTCGCTAAATTAAACGGTCATTTTTATCTCTGATGTTTTGGTTTGTTTATCAGTAGGGCTATAGCTTAAGAATTAGTCTCATCCAGAAAGTTATGATCTATTTTCAGGGAAGGCAGGCATGATGAGAGTTAAAAGCCTGATCCTACAGTAAATAATTCTTCCAACAAATGTCAGAAAAAATATCTGTGCTATTTAAAAGGAGGAAAAAACGTAGGTTAATTTTATTTATTCTGGATAGGGTGAACACCTTAAAAGGGTCATGAAAAAAATGATCATTAGCTAAGCTGATAAATGCCCACTTACCTTGGAGACGTATTTGTTAACACGGTGAGAAATACTAGCTGTAAGGGTCAGATGGTGACGTAACTGTACAGTAAGTGTAGCAGGATTCAGTGGAAGCATTCTGTAACTTTGGACTATCAACACTGGGTTACCACTGGTAGCAAACGACACACTTAAGCAATATGCTTAAATGACTTTAATGACTTCTCCCCTTCATGTTCACAGTGAATATTAGAACTCAACAAGGAAAGAAAAAAGGACTCTCTAATCAAGTAAGCATATTTAATTAGACTTAATCTCAGAATACGACGGCAGGAGGATCACACATAGCGTTACTTCCTTGGCAGTTGCCAGCTATGGCATGGAAAAAAAAAAACAGGTTGCAGTAAACCCACATACGGAGGCGCTTGTACACAGAAATCATAGAACCATTAAGGTTGGAAAAGACCATTAAGATCATCCGGTTCAACCACCAACACATCACCACCGTGCCCACTAACCATGCCCTTCGGCGCCACAAGTGTTTCAGAACTGCCTGGCACCCTTCTCCCCAGCACTCTCGGCCCCACTGCTGCTTTCAGACTGAAAGAGAATAGAAGGAGCAAAGCACACTGCTTTTGTTTTTTTGGCTGTGGGTTTTGGTTTATTCTGCTACAGGGAGGAGAGATGTTACTTAAGTAGGAGAGCAAAAACTGTGGCTGAACCCCAGCCTTCCCCACATCTCACCTGCACGCTGGATACTCAGAACAGAGAGAGTGATTAAAACACACTTACATAATTTTTGCAGGTTCATAATCTTCAGAGAGACATCACTGCTGCATTACAGAACAAATGCATGGAGATGGCTGGGATACTCCCTGGAATTACATCCCAAATAGGTTGCGATTGTAAATCAGCAACAACAGCAGAGATGCAAAAAAAAAAAATAAACCTTAGCATTGACAACGTGATTGTCTAATAGAGATTTTCCCCTAACAGATCTAGAGCATCTTGCTTTCCAAAACACACAACAATACAGGAAAAAAAAAATGTTGCGAGCCTCTTGCAATTTCAGGCAGCTGTTCAGGTAAAACCAAAGCCAGAAGACTGTTTATTTTAATAAAGCTATTATACGTGCAGCTCCAAATTAGGAATGGCAGGAGACTAGGGGATGCCGAAACCATCACCACCTGTTTGCCCTGAAAATCAATTAAAGTCACACTATCGCAGCAATCCCTTCTTAGCTAATAAAAGTTATACAGCTTCAACGTGCGACTTGAGGTGCTTTGTGGGAATGTGCCTGAAATCCAAAGCCTCGGGTCTCGTGTTACTTTGATAGTAAACACAGCTATGAAGTAACCACTGTAAAACTTGCCTTTTTGGGGTTAGAGAAGGTGTTAAGGGAAAAGAGATCCTGAACTGCTGTTTTGATGCAATGGATTGAACTAATATTCAGTAAATTCTAACAATCCAGCCAAGAACATTACACAGAGTTTTAAATAGGAGAAGACTGAAGTCCTTTATAACACATGCCTGTTCAACATATTCTGCGCTGCAGAACAGATCCAACTTTACAAGTTGAAAGCAAGGGCAGTAGAGACATCCCAAGTGTTTTAGTAATTAAACGAATATGCATAATGAACCATATGCCCAAAGGGCCTGTTCTTCATGTGGGCCAGATTTTTGTTTGAATTTTTAATTTTTATATACAGATGAAACATTTCATGTAATATAGCAACAGTGCAAAGGAACATGCTATGCAGGAAAGGAAGGAGGAACTACCCATGTGAGAACGACCAGAATACACTTGATGGATTCTGCTCCTCAATTTCCGATTCAGAGCCAAGAGGGTTTTTTATTCAAAAAAAAAAATAAATAAATAAAAAGCTTTCCTCCTTTGAACAGCTGTATTAGTCATCTGCTCGGAGTCCAGAAACGATGCTTTAAATGTATGTATTTATATAGGTCATATTTATACATTTTTATGTGTGAAATGGATTCTGTGTACCAACAAGACTAGCAAAACCACTGACACTATCAGATTCAAAAGCTTCCAATCCACAGGCAAAAAAGCCTACAGGAAGGCTGCTTGACAGGACCTGTGGTGTGAACTGCACCATAACAGCACATCTGTCTGTCAAGCAGGCCTTAAAAGATGGGTGCAATTCCCCACTTGTTACAGTAATGTAACCCTACTGTGAACATTACAATACCACAGCCTTGTTGCAGAAATATTACACGTTCCAGGTTCTCCTGGGCTTGAACCATCTCTCTCTTTTCCTAGTCACATTCACCCTTTCTCATCCCTTGCTCCAAAAGTGCAGGAGAAGCGTCCTTGGCAAACAGAATCCATTGCAGTAGGTCAGTGCTTTAAGCAAACAACAAAACCATTTGGTGCTACCAGCTGATTTTCAAATACCTGGACTGCAGAATGATATCCTCTGTTGAGTGGTTTTCATCCACTGGGCAAATTTCTATTGCGTTTTGTAAAACCTATGCTGAGGCCATGTACTTGTCTCTGCCAACATGCCAGTTACGCAGCAGAAAAGCTTCACTGCAGGAGCCTTCCTTAGTGAATTTTTGTATATGCGGATTGGGCTCTACAAGCCAAGGGAAACCAAAATCCTTGTCGTACTTTGTGAGAGAAAGGAAAAGCTTGGGATAAGCAGCAATGAGCACATGGCTAATTCAGATCGTGGCACTGCACAGCTCTACAGACACAAAGCACAACGGCGGCTATACCCTGCACTGGCTTGGCTCCATAGAGATCCAGTTGGGAAACATCAGCTGCGCTATAAGAAATGCAAACAATCATCTGAACCGCTTTGGAATTAGAGAGTGGCTTCTCATCAGACTCAATGAGTTCAAGTTTTCATGGGACTTCAGGAGTTCCCCCTCACCACGTTTAAACCGAACGGCCTGTGAGATCAATCCTGCTCCCGCTACCAAAAGCAATTAAGACCTGAATAAAAAAACCAAAGTTGTAAGTGGAGGCATTCACTGTTCTCAACCCTAACTCTGGGTTTTTACTTCTGACACCGCCTGGCTGCCGTGATCGAGTGGTCGCTGCGGAAAGACAGATAAACTTCAACGGCTGTCAGAAGACAAAAATTGACATGGAGCATCACCTCTCCCGACTGTTCAAATCCTTTAAGGAAGTGTTGGAGCAATTAGAGAGGGAGTCTAATCTTTGCAGAGTGCATTAACACTCTCCGACCTCTCAGACAATAGATCAGACCTTAGACACATAATGCTTCCCTAAGGCTTTTTAAGCAGAGCATTTGATCTCATAGTCACTCCCTGTGTCTTGCTATAGGTATCAGTGCATAAGACCGTATTCACTGGGCACTGAAGGACCACTATCTGTACTGGTATTCTAATTTTAAAATAGCAGGAAAGCCATTGCAGTGCATGCAGTCACAGAGCTTCTACTTCCCACGAGAAGAAAAAAAAAAAGGAAAAAAATAAAGCAATCCAGAGTAGCTCTGCAAAATGTCTTCATTTTTAATAATCTCATATTTCCTTTCTGTCACCACTGTTTACTTCCCAGCTTTGCAACATAAATCTATTTTAAAGGGCGTACATTAGTTCCTTATTCGTAGAAACAGTTATCTGATAACAATTTCAAAATACTCCATTTCTTTAGCCCCTGTGGAGGGACTTGAGGGAAAGGGAATTAGGAAGGCAGCTCTAGTTTATTAAGGAAATTGAAATACATCATTGCAAATAATTTTCCCAAATGTGTGCAAGAAAGTATCTGGGGATGTTTTCTTAACTGCTAGAACAAGTCACCATCTAATTCCTGATGGGCACGCTCTGCAAAAAAAAATACCTAATTGATACAGTGACATTAGCATTTCTCATTTAATATTCCAAACATTTTAAGAAAATTTGCTCAGTGCATTTTTCTAATGGAATCAGAGCTCCTCGCCATCACTTTCTGACAGAGGCCACGTCTGAACACTCCTCATGGGGACAAAGCATAAGGGGACTTTAAAAAGAACTCCATTCCCACCCACTGCTAAGTAAGGGGTGCAGAGGTCTTCCTTCTCCCCCACGCCATGGATTTGATGTACAACACCAGCTAAGACGACTTTATATTAATCCACGCATAGTTTGCATTAGCTGCAGGACTTTGTTTCACTTTTCTAGAACTACAGAAAGTGCCTTTTGTGAAGCCCTTGCATTACAAATGCTTCTTGCTGCTGTTTAAACGTGTATCTCAAGTTTGCCGAGCCAAGTGCATCAAAAATGACAAAAAGGTCACGTATACCTAGTATATTTAAAAACAAACAAGTCTTCAAAGTCAAAGTGTAATGCAGTTATTTCTAATCTGAACAAACAATAGGCTACATCTAATGAAAGTTGACAATTGGCTCTGATACAAAGCTGTGCAGCTCCTCTGTTCCATTAAAAGATGAAAGCTGAAGGAAAGTACAGAAGACAGCGACTTCTCTCAAAAAGCAAGCAGAAAGTTCTGCATCTCAACTAGCAGAGCAGATAAAGGCTGTTTTGTTGGTGGGTTTTTTTGTGTGTGTGCGGACACTTCTGCTCACATATGGCACTCATCTCTCATTAAGCATGCTGGTGTTCCATGGGTAAAGTTAATGCTAAAATAAAACAGCATATTAGACCAGTAGAAAACACTGCATGCCCTACATATTTATTAAAATCACAGCACAGCATTTTAAACAAAAAAAAAAAGCACCTGCCACCAAGCTAAGCTTGACTACAATGTGGACATCACAATTAAGACTTATACACTAAATTCTAACGAAGCAGGGAGAAAGGAGATCACAGAACTCAGGGATGCTATTTGTGCCAGTCTAATTCTGCAGTAGTCAAACTAATTCATGATCAATAAGACTTTTAAAAACAGATTTCTGGGATTCTGCAGTTTAAAAAAAAACAAACCAAATAATGTTCTGACATAGGATACTTTTATTATGATTTTTATCCTTAAACAACCTTATGTTCAACACCCTAGAAACATCCCAGTTGCTTAAGACTAACCTCAGTCAGAGCAGCTCTTAGTTGGTAGTGAAAAGAAGTAAAACTAAAGAGAATAGGCTTAAAAAGAAGTCTTTGCTCCGCAGCTTCTACACTAATCCTCCTTTATTCTCAGATCCTGTATAGGATCCAACTCTTTCTCATTTAAAAAAGTAGTAGAGTGCTTTCAGAGAAACCCCTCAAGGTGCATCCTTCTCCATCATAAAACCAAAACGCCGCGTTACCTTCAGACATGGAATTTCTTCCAGTTGTCAACATTTCTGCAACTGGTGTTACATTAGCGCCGAGAGAATGAGCGAATTGAATTAACAATAAAATAGTTCAAGCAAGAAGAGGGAAAACCTGACAGAAAAATCTGACAAAAGCAGGAGCGTCAGAGCTGGCTCATTCATGAGAGGCCATCGCCACCTACAGGATTTTCCTCCTCTTCGGAAATGCTGTTGGCCGTATTGGAGCAGGGCTTACTTTCTAGCCCATGTTAAATAGCGTAAGTTTGCTGAAGTCAACGGAGTTGTGTTGACTTCACTTCTCTACTAATTCCCTCATTTTAGAAGATGAAACCTGGCTATTTCCAGGATGTGAGCTGTTTTAAGATCACATGTGCTATAGATAAAGGATTTGCCTTTCTTAGAGAAAAAAGGAAAACCATGAAGTATTGATAGGGTTACTCCACCGACAACAAGGGAAGTAATAGTCAACATCTACAACTTTTCTGTAAAACTGAGTGCTTGGAAGTACTAAGAGATGCCAGGTCAAAGTAACGTGAATGAGAACAAACCAAGAAGACCCTGAATGAAAGAAAAATCAATGCACCTGAGTTCTGGTGGGGAGGAAAGCACACTAAGAAAGTAAGATAATTCTTACCTTTAATGAAAATTTCACTTCCTAATAGATATCATGGACTTTCTACTCCCCCCCCCCCCTCAATTTCTCCACTTTCTGACATCAAGAACAGTAGACATTTGGCCTGAGCTGATACCTCTTCCCATGCACAGCCCTATGCAACTAAGGGAATTCTATGCACAAGCTTCTGAAATTCAGCTATTTCCAGCAGCAGTGAGCATGTCGTTTCTCTCCCACACTCCTGTTCCACAGGAGTCTTATATAGACAAAACCCCCTCTGAACTTCAAACTTTTGCCATTGTTTCAATGATTTCTAATCTGTGAATAAACTGAACTTTCAGAAAAAAAACAATAGGCAGATTGGGAAAATAAAACGGCTGGTTCCTGATATGGCAAATCAACACTTTAGGACAAAATAAACTGGCAAAAAGGAAGAAAAATTTCTGTTTTTTTTCCTATCTATTCGTTGATTGATAGGAATTGCAAATCATTGCTTTCTCACAAATTCAGAAGGTGCTGGACACTTCATCTGAAGTTCCTCTGAAGAATTTCAAACAAGAGAAAGAACTGCAGAAAAGCCAACTTTCAGGCAATGTGCAGTTCAGTCTTTCCCAGATGTTTTGCACCAAATTCCCAACAAAGGGATGGAGATTTGTATTCTGAGCTCACTTCACGTTTGAGAGTGAAGGAACCCACACCATCTTTCTGGACAGCAAATTTCATCTTTATAAAATAATTAAAACTCAAGGGCAAAAAAAAAAAAAAGCAATTTAATGCTAATCTGTGCCTGGATTTGTAAGTGGAAGCACACAGCATATCTGTTAACGCGTGGTTGGAAACAGGAGCTCAGCCAATGTTGGACAAACAAATAAAGCCAACAAACAGGATGGATTTTACCCTGCTAGAAAAAAAAAAGCAAAACAAACGCAATATATACGAAATAAATAGAAAATGTACAAAACAGTATAAGAGCAACAGTCATCTCTAACAAGACTTCAGAACTTCAAAACACACAAGACGTTACATATTAAAAAAGAAAGAGCTTCATAAATCAAACAGCTAAAGTACAATACAATATAGCAAACTCCAGCCAGACCACAAAGAGGGCTCTTTCTTCATAAACATCAGATCAGGCAGCTAAAATTATTACCAAAGCTCTCTTGTAACTGTCACCTGTGGTGGGTATAATTACAGGCTACTGCTGCAAGCACGCCCACGTCATATGGCAATAAAAGGACCTATAGCTTGCCAAGACCAGGCAGACAATGGAGAACATACACCACCTGACGAGAGCCCAAAAAGATCAGCCAGGGAGACTAATAAAAATGACAGCTTAGAAACAAATGACAAAGCTTCAGCCACAAAAAAGGCAATATCAAATTAGCTGGGAATGCAAGCACTGAGCAGAGTTCTCCAACAGGTCACAACTCGAGCAGAAAGCTGGTCGGAACTGTTTTCAGATGCATTTAGCTCAGGTTTTAGCTATGAAGAGCTCCTTTTTTCCTTAGTACTTTTTTTTTTTTATTAAACAAAATGTTTGCACATTTGGGGTTGGCTTTGTGGGCTGTCATTAGATAGCCAAACAGATGAAAACTATCTATTTCTAACTCTGCTCCAGAGACAGATAGATAACGTACGTTAATATGGGCACCTTCTAAGGATGCATCTACACCTTGTAACAAAGCTGAAATCCTTCCTCGTTGCCTTTTAATTCCTTGCTGGATGCCCGCATGCACATTCTTACTGACCAGCTGTAGAGAAGCTCAGCTTATGGCAGAATTGGGCTTTTAACTTAACAATCTGACCGTAAAGTTTAACGTGCACAAGTGATGTATTAAAAAGCTCTGTCATCGAGTAACAACATAACGCAATTACAGGAAGAGGGGAGGCAGAGAGACAGGGGTCTGAGTGAGGACTGAGTGAGAATGCAATGCATATGAGTTGCAATATGCACCACAGAAAGTGCAGGTATTGAAGATCACCAACCCCAAAAAAGCAAGGGACTCGCCATAAAGAGTGAGTGACTTGCTAAGCAGTCCCAGAAGAGGTGACCAGTATTCCTCATATTCCTTTCTTGTTGCTGTTTTTCGTTTGTTTTGGTAAAAAGGAACTCCCTGAACTCCTGAGCTAGAGACACAGACCACCTCGCCTCTGCAAAGTTAAATTAAGGATCTTCGTATCAGTCCCTGCTACGCTCCATCCCATTCCGACTCCAAAGCTTCAAACTTTGTTTTTCAAATCTTGTTTACAGTGCTGTCAAGCCTCTAAGTAGTTATTTCCCTATTAACTTTGTCCTTGTTTGTTCTTGCATTTTGGAAAGAGCTGGAAATAACATGTGTTTATTTTGCTGCGTGGCTCTCGGCATCACCAATATTGCTGTTGCTATTCCAGGAATTTTAACTGCTGCAGCAAAGCGAAGCCCGGGATCTCAGGCTTAAACCTAAAGCACAGAAGGATAAGACTGGAAATGTAAAGACTGCTGGGAGAAAGGCAAAACCACCTCCTTTAATTGCGTAGAGAAGCCCATTTCTCATCCGAGCTGTTACTTGCATGTGTCAGGTAACGTGCTTGTAACAGCTCTGCGTGCACAAACACTGGATTTTCACAGGCACTGCCATGAGCAGCGTGGAGGAAGCAGGATGTAAACGTTTCCTCTGTCATCAGAAAAAATGCTTTTACAGGGATATATAATAGCCCGAAATAAAAATATACCTCTGATCCAGCCCTTCCACGGGAATTCAAGACAATAATTTGAGAGATGTACCTTTGCCAGGGATTTGCAGAGGGAAAGAGCAGAGGAAATGTTAGGGGCTCTGAAGAATTAGTTGCTAGGTCAAATTCTTGAAACGCTGCCTCTGACTGCTCCTCCAGCACTAGCTCTCGTCTTCAACATGAAGAAGGAATTCTATCAGAGAGATATTTCTCAGCTCCCTTATTTAAGAAGGGGACTGCGTTCATTCCTTTGCTGACTGCTTCTTCAAAACTGCAGCAAAACACAAGCTGTAAGTGGGCTGAGAAAAGCCCTCAGCAAAAGCTCTACAGTAAAGCCCAAGTGAGGGCCATCTCTTTTGCATTAATACTTTTATTTTTTTTTAAAGCTTTTTCTTTTTCCAAGTTCCCTATTCAGTGTTTGAAGAATACTCATTCTTCTCTCTTTAGGATTACATCTATTCATTTTATTTCGCTTTTTAATGTGGAGACATTTTAATCTACCATTACTTTAATGCCATTCCCAAACAGTTTAGGAACAATGATTTATATTTCATCTTCAGCTACGAGAATTAAAAAAAGGGAGAACAAAAAGACTATACCATTCTCATTGGTTACACATGTAGTGTAGTAGTGGGACGGTTTGGTTTGTCCTTTGTATCACAGAACTGCCTGCTCCAATAGCATATAAAACTTTTGGGAAGGTAATGAAGGAGCATACACTCTTACAATTCCCTATAGGTTAAATGTTACCACCTATTGATAATTCATACACGAATTCTTGGTGAAACTTACACTCCATCTTCCACTTGGTTGGCCAAGGTCTGTGAGATGCTTGGCGACACTCAGTCTCTATCCTCAGTTGTTTGAATGTCATTGGTCTCGTTTCTCCATAGATTTCTCATGTTGCAAAGCAACACGTGACTTAAACTGGATGCTCTACCAGTATTCTGTTGTCATGTCCAGCGTGGCATTATATTTAGTACAAACAGGATTGGAGCATTTTGCTTGAAAACGTCTCAGCATAACATCCATTCAGAAGATGCTTGCCCATATGCAGAATAAAAGATCCACCTCAATCTACTTCAGAAGGCTTAAATTTTGAGTCAGCAAACATCATTCCTGAGGGAAAAGTACCTTCCCCTCTAGCTGATGCACAGTTAGTGACTTTAGAAGACGCTGTCAGTAAGCTCTCAGACTTTCATCTTTAGGTCATCAGTATAAATATAGCCCAGCTCAAAAGGGGATTAAAAATTATTCATGTCTACTAAGATGGTTGGTGTCTCCTCTACGAGATGAGTTTAACTGGGCTCAGATCCAGCTCCCATATCACAAGCTTAAGTGGCTGCATATTAAAGGGCGTGCTAAGCACTGCCCCAACGTATGTGAGCATGGGTTGAACTTTCCATGCTATCCCAGGTTAGGACCAACACAATCTGGTAAAGTGCATACACAGCCAGTGCACTCCATGACTCTCAAAGCCCCAAGAGGCTAATGCCAGAAAGTTGGGCATCCTCCAGCTCCTTCTGATTTACAAAAAGCTTTGGAGCTCTGAACTGGAGAAGGGTGCCAACATCCCATCTCTCCAGAAAAAGAGTACAAAAGCTTAAGTGTGGGTTTGCTGCTGTGTCCATAGCTCCCAGCAGCTCTTCAGGACATCCCAAATCCCCAGTGCTTCCCCACCTCTGAATCAATTGGCTTTTTGGAAGCCCAAACACTCCAAAACGATCCCACGCTTGTCATTTTCCCAGCTGTGCACCATTAAATAACTACAGGCAGTTTGACCAGAAACCAGAAACTCCATGTTTCAACCACAATTATGCTGCATCATCATATATTCCTTCCTTGTGATGGTACTATCCCATCATAAAAGAATTAGCCTGCAATGTCACCGCAAAACAAAATAAATACTGCCCATGCACGCTACACACTGATCTGCCTACCAGCAAGGGCAAAGCTTGAAATACAGCTCCCACTTGTACCACTCTGGCAGCAGCCCTGATTAGCAGAGGCCTGAACCTGATGCAGGGGGACACACTGCCAGTAAAAATGAAGTATTCTGGCAGGGGTTCGTGTGCAGGGACCCTGAAGCACATCGCCAGCGAGCGCTGCCAGTCACACCGGAGGTGCCATAGTGGCCGCTTCCCCCTCGTCTGCCTGAACGTGTCAATGTCTCACAACTATCACGCAAACTTTACCAAAAAAAATACATGATCATAAAAAAATTCCAGTCAATATATCCTTTTAATTTGCTCCAGATTATAGTTTTTTGTGCTTTTTTTTTTTTTAAGCGATTACTGTAATTTCATTAAATGACATAATTACCATTAATTCAGAGGAAAACTGTCAATAGAAGGTGTAATTATGTTGTATAAAATCACAAGCACAACGTTCAACGATGCATAATTCCTCACAAAAATCATTCCTGTGACTAAAATTAACTCTTAAAATATTTTTAAAATACATGTTGAGCAGTAGGAATGATTGAGTTCTGATCATGGACTTCCACAACTATCTTGGTGAGAAGAGGGAGCAGAGCAAGCAGGGAATGCACATGTAGAAGGAAGAAGCAGGAATTCAGCCTAAAAGCGCATTGGAAAGGTAACACGAGTTTTCATATGAACAAGTGGGAAAAACAAACAGCTTATTCTCACATAGATATACGAGTTGACTTGTAAGCAGACATTCCCTCAGGCACATTTCACTATGCAGCTCCTGTTTTTTGGGCACCATGAACACAGCGTGGAGGTGATGCCTCAATGAAGAAAGGTGACAAAAAGAAGGAGCGAGGTGGACAAAGCTACCACCACAATATTTGCTTTGGAAACTGGGAACAAATTGTGCAGGGCATGATATGGAGAGCATTAGGCACACAAGCAGAACCATAAAGGCATACACTACAGTATGCTTTGGAATACCTTCAAAAGAAAGCCCCCCTTGGGGAGTATGTTCCATGGAGTACATGGCAGAGAACACATGGACAAAGACTTAGGATCTCTCCCAGTGGAAGAACACTGTTAACATTACAGCAACGTTTTCTGCAAGTGTCAATTTAGCCAGTATACCAACATATTAGCTTGGGATGACACATAAATAAGTGAACGTGACGACAGCACTTTCCTCATCCACTTGGGTCCTGCCTGTTCTGCCCAAAAGTAGCAGCAAACATCCTTGTCACGCTTGCAAGCTGTCAGTACTAATGGGCAAGGAGGTGCACTGTAATAAGGACTAAAGCAGCAAGGTGCAAGATATCATGTGAGCTCCTACTGCAATGCTCTGATCATCTCTTACAAATATTTTCTCCCACCTGGGTGAGGAGCTTTGTGCACCTTCCCCACCTCTGGTTTCTAGCAACAGATACAGTCAGAATGTCAATAAGAACAGCATGGTACAGCCTAAGCTGATTCTAAGAAGGCATACAGAAGTTGCTTGGTGGAGGATGATTTTTAAAATGACATATTTTAACATGCATTTAACTGTTAAAGACTGGATTATAGGTACAGGGTATAGCACCTATCTTGCTGTGTACATATTTTCCCAACTATGAATGCACTTACTGGAAACAGCAAAAGATAGGGAATTAACACTTCATTATAAATGCCTAAATGGAATTATTGCCATGTGGAAAAAATCAAATACACTTAACTTTTGGTTTGTAGAAGAAATCTGCTTTTATTACCCTTAGTAGTGTATTTTATTCCTTTCCCACTACCCACTTTCTGTAGGAAACCGGGAGCATTATGTTACCCAGTAAAGATGTTAACATCTGTAACTTGTAACGTACCACTTCTTTTGTTCATCCTCCTTTCCACCTGGAATCAATTCCTTTTTCTGTGGACCCGCTTTCCCAGATTCTTATTTTCATGCCTTTCTACCACTTACCAACTTTTCCCAAGTCTAGAAAAATGAACTTCACGGCCATAACTTCACAAGCATTTTATTTCCTAATTGAGCCAATCTCCTAAGCATGCAGTTAGGTTCCTGTTTAACAGTGATGGTACAACATAGGTAAAATCCCAGTGCCAATGTCCCTACTACCTTTGCAGCCTGTGTACACAACCTTACAATTCCTTGCGGACAACCATGTAGATTTCTTGCACAACATGGAGAGAGGTTTGAGAGCTACCAATATTGCAAACAAACACGCATGCATAGCAGCTCCAACTCTTTCAAGAAAGCCACCATCTTAAAGCCCAAAGGGCAAGGCTAGGTTGATTTAAGTTTTCTTTCTCTAAGCACTTCCAGTATATCTGTGCACAACCTACAGTGTATCAGTTAGCATCTCTGCCTTCAGTGAAGACAACATCTTAACATACTACTAAGCAGCTCTTGAGCCACTAATGCTAGATGTGATCTGAATAAGCTTTGAGCAGAAGCCAAAAAAACACACAGAAAAGATCCTCTCGTCCTACCTACTCTTTAAGCGCATGTCATGCCTACAACTTGCTGGGTCTTTGCCCTGATTTTCTTCCCATCACTTTACTTATCTGTAAGAAATACACTGTCAAGTGTCTTCCTCTAAAGAACCTTTAAGTGATTTAAAATGCACAGAGAGTAAAAGGAGAAATCTTGAAGATGTGGCTGTTCTTTTGCTTAATCAACACTCAAAAGCTTTCTTTTTGCATGCTGGACCACCACAAAATGATTTTGCAACCTTTAATGGCACGACAAACGTTTCAAGCACGAAGAAAATGTCACACCACAGAATCAAAACTATGCAAAACATTTCTGTGCTTGCGTGGATTATGAGAAAACTGCCAACGGGGTGTTTATTACCAAGGGGAAAATGGAGAGAGTAGTAATGGCAGGTAGAGAATTTGGCTTTTCACTTGCAGAGGGGGGAGAACTCATTGACCAGTCTTTCTCTGTCCTTTCATATACACAAATATTTAAAAACTGTGATGGTTAAGGGAATAAATTTGCAACTGGCAAAGCTGCCCATGTGCCACAGGGACACGCAGCGTGCTGTGTGGTAGCAGCAGGCAGAGCAAACTTTGGTAACCCGCAGCTAATTGCCTCCTCATGCATCGTGACAACCAACGACATCTCACTGCAGTTGGTGCCTACTCTCTCAGCCACCATCTCTCTTCCCTCCTACCATCCAATTTCCGTGCTATAAAAAGGGCCATAACAGCAATATAGAACAGCCATATGGTCATAGCCTTTACAGTGCCTGTCACCGACCGCACATGGGCAGCCCAGGCCAACAAGAGCCTCTGCACATAGCAAAAAAAGGCTGTTTCTGAAGGTTTAATTTCCACATCCAGCAGACCCAATGCTGACCTGGCTGCCTTTGAAATCTGCACACCCTGCAGCCGTGTAGCAACAAAATACCAATAACAGCAAACGATAAATGGCTTTACACTGGTGGAGAGGAAGGCACGTTAACACTCGAGATCTTATATCACTTAGCCACATCCAATAAAAGAAGAAATCCACTTACCACAAATGCTATCACGCTCTTTACCGTGGACTCCCAGAGAAAACAGCTCCGAAGGAACTGTATTGTATTCCATATTGCCATGGTGATTTTTTTCACACGATCAACATTTCTCGATAAGATCTGATAAATATTGAGTGGGAGGAGGGGAGGAGAAGAGTTTAATCAAACACTCTAATATCCTACCATTGCTTCAGAAACAGGGATAATTTAAGCTACAGACGCATGCCAGGGCACAGAGTACAAATAAAGCTTCTATTTCAAAGACACCCTCCTGCTCCTGTCTGCTTTCTGATTACACCCATACCTCCCAGTTTTCTTTATCCACCAAAAAAATAAAAAATAAAGGAAAAAAAAACACAAGAAAGCACATCTTGCCAAAACTGAATAGTACAGCGACAGAAACCTTTCAATTGTCATAATATAGTAATGTCTCAGAAGGAAGAGCTAGAAATAATTTAATCCAAACACGCAACCTCTTCTCTACGTTTTAGATTCATCCATAGAAATAAATATGAGAATTTTAGCTTTATTTTTAATATGACAATAGTCATTCTTCTAAAGTCTATACAGTTTTTAACTAATGTAAGTCTGGTTTCTTCCTTCCGAGATTAAAAAACAGGGCTTGTGCTTTGCTTCGGGTGCTGTTAACTGTGCATTACCCACACCTACCATTTCCCCTATCCCGAAGCACAAGGTCGAACTACTGATGCAAACTGGATCAGAAAGCCTTTAAACATAATGAAATGCAGAGAATTTACACGTGTTTAGTGTTTTATGCATAAATGGGCGTCGTTCTTGGCCACAGCAACTCCAGTCTTTCCAAAGCAAGCATCAGAGCTGAGCCCAGAGATAACCTTTACCTTCTTAGAAAACTTGCGGTTCTCCTCAGTGAAGCGCTTTTCGCGGGGCTTGAATGTCCTAATGGTTGCTTTGATCTAAAATAAATAAGAAAGCCGTGCACTTCTAAATTCATTATTCCTTACAGCACTAGGATCTTCCTCTCTTTTAAGGGACATTTGGGCAAAGGCTAAAAGAAACCAAGGGGACATCTCACAGAGGAACTGAAATAGTCATCATCCTGCACGTTCAATACGTACGGGTGGAAGAACCTTCACTGCTGCTGCCCTGAACCCTGGAGTTTTGCTGACCACTCTCACTGTACCACAAGGCCAGCAAAGGCAGAGCTGCAGCACAGCCCACAACGGCCTTAATAAATGGGATTCCATTCAGCAAAGGCTGGAGGGCATAAACAATTGAGACTGACTCAGCCACCTAAAAACTAAGTGCACCACGTACATGCCTCATTAATTTTCCTGTCAACACCCTGGGAAGAGAACACTGTGGGTCAGCTTTTTCGGGAGGAAGTAGGTGTTAAAAGTAATGCATAATAATCTAAACATTAAGCCCTTTTCTGGCTCCTGCAAACGAAGCCCTGGCGTACAGTAATTGACACCTCCTTCCTAAAGCTCCTGTGGTCGCTGTAAGTCCTGAAGTGCCCTGCGTTGTTCCATCCACCCAGATGGGCTGTAACGTTACCATGTGCCAATGCCTCCTCACCCACGGTATGAAACATTGCAACCAGATGCAGTGAGGTCAGGACTTTTCCTGCTTGGCTCCTGCTTTCAAAGGATCGATTACCTCCCTCCCAGGTGCACATATTTCCACATTTCTTACACAGATGATAAGCAAAGAGAAAATATTTTAACTTACGGGATTAAATAGGACATCCAGCTCTAAGTAAATTACTCCTTTTGAAGCACGTTCCAAGTCTTTATTCTTCAGCATGTAACAACTTTGTTTGCCATTTCTGATCTATAGATTGGAAAGAGAAAAAGCATCAATATTTTCCCAGCTGTAATTTACAATGTAATTTTATAAGACACTACCAAAAAAAAAAACAACCTCACAAGCAGAAAAATCGTCCCCAAACCATGATAATATACTCAGAGCCTGAAATACGAAATGACCATTGGATTAGAGACCTATAAAATTGCAGATTAAATCTCTTACGGTCCAACTTTAATTTACAAACCTTGTACTTTTATAGTAGAGCAGCGCACGCAATAGCCAGTTTGAAAATTCTGCCCTGGAAGCCAGTGAGTTGATGGGAAGTAATCAGCCTCCGTTATTACAGGTTGAAAATGGAATTTTTCTTCCAAAGTTCAGAAAGAGAGCCACGACAACAACTTACCCACCTACTGCACACTCCGGTACACGGAACTCGCTTCAAACGCTTCGTTTATTGCAAGGTTGTCAAATTATTACCCGGGAAACGAACACAATCCAATGAAATTAATCAGCTTAAATGGAATGGATGTTAATGTAACAAATGCTCAAAATTAACTAATTCACGTGAGAGACTTCTCCCCCCACCTCTGAATTTCAACGCCATTTCCATGCTCTAATCTGCCGGTTGGCCCTATCACATTAAAGGCCTATAAAAAGAAAAACAACCTCCCTCCCTCACCATTTTGTAAACTATTTGGCTCAAATCAAAAGCATTCTCTCTTCTAAAAGTGATGGCAGAAATGTATTTATTATACACAGTAGGATATGTATTGATTAAACATTTGGCTTTTTTAGGAAGCAGACCAGTTAATTCTAAACAGCAGTAACATAAAAAACTGCAGCTTACCAAAAAGCTACATTCAGGGACTGTAATGATCAAAGATTAAAGATAACGGAGGAAATTTGGGGGCATGAAATTGCAACCATATTTAAAACGGCTATTGCTGCTCTGGCATTTAGAAGAGGCACTCATATAAACCATGGCAGAAATGAGTAAGGAGGAAAAAAAAAAAAGGTATAATAGGAACCAAGCGATTTCACATTACAAGGGAAAGGTCACTTTCCTTCCCAATGCTGCTCCACCCTTTCTGTACCAAACAGCTCGTCGAAGGGTAGACGGCTTTCCTGGCTGACAGTTAAAAGGGAAGAGGGCTCTCATAAAGACCAAGTTTGCATCCTCAGCAGGGTCCAAACAGGAACTCCAGCTTTTACTATGTTTTCATCCAAAGCTGAGCTTAACGGGATGCTGGGAGCTATGCTTATTTGTAGGGTCTCTTTAATAATAACAGGCACCGATCATGAGCCTGCCTTCAATGCAAGGGAAAGCACAAAGGGCTGGAGTTACAGACAAAGGAAGTGGCCAGCCCCATTCCTAGGATCACTCCTATCAGCTGGTCCTCAGACCAATTGCCACATAAAGTATTGTTTGCCCATCAGAAAGGATTCTGCAACTCCAACAGTTCCCTCATCACCACCTCCCAGCAAGGGCAGAAAGAGATTTAAATGATACGGAGTGAAAACAAACCCACTCCACGTTATTCAGAAACTAAAGACGCTCCATTTTCCAAACTGAAAATTGGGTTTCCTCTGAGTAGAGATAAAAAGCCAAATGGACTTGGCTTGAGATTATTATTCCTTCCTAGTAGCTTGTCTGCAGAGATACAGATATCCAGTGCATATCAACAGCGCATAATTGTAGATTCTTCATATGTATGCATTTGGGGGCTGAAATTTCACATATTTCAGTCACAAACAGTTCTCGCAACTTTTCATTCTTAGGGTGAAGTGCTTCCATACCTCAGCAGTAAGAACACATGGAAATCTGGATATGCTTCTTACTAACATATTTTAAGAGCACAACCAATAAGGAAGGACGCTGCACACGTTGCTAAATTCAGAGAAAAAAAATAAAAGGAAGGAGAGGGTCTGGTAAGACTAAAATTAATACAGATTTCCTAGCTTTTGACCTTCTTCAAGGGGAGAGAAGCACAAGAGAAAAGAACAATTGGCTATAAACTGGCATTTCTCCACTGCGTTTTCATTTGGATGAAGAGAAAAAAAAACCTTGAAATAAAAAGTCAAACAAAAGTCTCTCAAAAGTTTTGGCAACATGTCAAAGCCACGAGGCTCAGCAAAAGGTATGAGGTGACTCGAACACCCATGACTGCACGGAGATTAAATTGGTGGCACGTCTCAACTGTACCCAGAAGAAAACACCCAAAACTATTCTGTTCTTGGGCCAGACTTTAGATTCTGTTCAACATTTCCCTCTGTCTCAAGAGACAAGCAGTCATATTAATTTCATCTGGGATCCATTTCTTTCTCCTCTCTGAGAGCTCCTCTCCTATCTCTGCTACTTGCAAAAACCACTCAAATGTTCTCTCCAGCTGCAGACTATGTCTCACCCTGTGCTGGGGTCCTAGAAGGAACCTAAATTCAGGAAGATCAAATTTCTCTGCCAAACAACTGTCACTAGATACCTGAACTAATACTCCTGACAGCCATGTCTAAAATGTGTTAACTTATGTAAAAAGATCAAGAATTGAATGGAAACAAATATGAGAATTAAAAGTGAAAACATCTACAGGTGAGGTCCTTCAAGAGATATTATCAATATTATCCCTTTACTAATTTTATATATGTGTACATATATCTCCTCAAGGAATACCTATGCTTGCACTCTTTGAAAGCTTATTACATGCATGGAACACACCGGGGTGCAATCAACAGTTAAGACTGCCCATAACCACAGGAGGACAGCAGTGCCAATCCCACAATTTCAACGGTACAATTCCCCCCTTCTTCTGTGTCATACTTCCTTCTATACAGGAGCACGCAAAGGAAGTCACCAGCTGGAAGAAAAGCTACAGTTCTTCATGCATTCAGTATTCATATCTACAGGAGGCAGAGGTAACCTCTGGCAGTGCTTCAGCTTGCCTTCCCAGCTGGAAGGAGACGTTCAGGTGCATGAGACCACAGCACAGTCAAGGCCCAAAGTGCATCAAGTTCCTTTCAAATGAGTGAATATATTTGCTAAACTCTTCCCACAGATGTCCCCAGTAAAACAAATGTGACTAAACACAGTATTGATGCAGCCAGCCAATGCTAAATCTATTAAGCAACAACCTTCTGACCGCTTGGGAATTTTAATGAAATAGAGAAAGCCGAGATTGATATGACACAAAACACTGAGAAGACAGGACCCTTACACAGCAAAGGGTGTTTTTTTCATTGCTCTTGTCTCAAAGAAATATGGTTTAGTGGCTTTTTTTTTTTTTTTTTGTACATTGATTTTAAGAAAACTTCACTCCGTATCCAGCTTTGATGCAGATTCGATGTCATATATCGATGACCTGACAGAACAATGCTGGGTTAAACCTCTGTACATCAACACCCGTGACGTGCAGAAAGGGTAATGGCTACTCTCCAAAGGTAATTCATCTAAAGCATTTGGGACCTCTGATATTCCTGCTTGAGCTCATTGCCGATGCACAATGTCATACCATTTGCCCTGAATAACATAAAGCTGTCTTGTTATAGACACACACCTCCTCTTATCAAAGGACATATTGCCCCAGGAAAAGATGAAAGCAAGGCACATATTTGATCCACCTGGATATGAGTAAGGGTTTTTTTTTGTTTCTCCTCAGCCCTGTAATATACGTTCATTAGATTTTATCCAAAATGTCCGTTCATTCATCCCAAACTCTTTCCCCCAAACGCTTTGCTTTTAATAACCTTCTGTAGGATCCAAAGTACAATAGAAGCGCAGATTCTTGGCAGAGGGTTCGTGTCCAAAGACTGAACGTGTATGGGGTCAACAGTCTGAAAGCAGGCAGCTTCCAAGGCAGAGTGAGGAGATGCTGAAAGCCCCAGGAGCACTCTGAGGCCAGGATCTCAAGTAGCGCTCAAAAAAAAACCAACCCACATTGCCCCATCAATACTATTTGCCATACGCAGAACATTGTCAAAGCAGAGTATTTTATTTCAGAAATAAGGTGCCCTTTTTTTTTCTGGAAGCAGTGTCTTTTACCCTCATCCCAACATTTCTGGATCACGAGAGGAGTAAAAATCAGAACAGATGATCTACTGCACAGCAGCCTCTGCGACTCAAGTGCAGCATTTCCACCGCTCTCTCAATGTCTAAAGCTTTCTCCAGCAAAAGGCTGCACACTTATGGTCAAGTGCTAAGCAATCACAACTGGCAGGTGTCTGTTCTCTGAATCCAGGCCACGTTTCAGACAATTAAGCTTGCAAAAGCCATGCTAGTTGTTTTCCACTGTATCTTTAGCTACCGACCTTGCGCGGCACTTGGAAGCATTTCAGAGACCTCTTCCTGTTTGCTGAAAAAAGTGCGCAGCTGAAATCCACTCTGAGCTGATAACTCAGCAGATACAAACATTCCAGCCTTCCATACAACTCTTCACTCAAAGGTCTTTCTACATGAGGATATTTGATATAACCTGCTTTAAGATTTACTGAAGCACATGATACGATGCCATGCCTCTCGCTTGCAGCCCTCTAGGAGATAGGAGCCTCTCGAAGCAAAGCAAAAAAAGACAAAGCCTTACAGACAGAAACATGGCTGCTTTCACCAAGACTGAGGGCACAAACGAACTCAGAGAAGGAAAGGACTACTTTGATAATTAGTTCGAGTCCCCTAAAACCTACAAAAAGCAAAATCACTAAACCTATCAAAATCCTTCCTTGAAGCACTCAACTTTTTGCCTTACTTCTCCATTTCCGAGCGTCTTCTTCAGTTTCTAACACAAAAACCTGCTATGTTCAGTGCTGTACATGGTCTGGTCTTCCCTCTCATTGCCCAATGTCTGAGAATGCAATCCCTTTTGCAGCCGGACTCTACAGGTCACCTTTGGCACAACAGAGCTCCATTTTGTTCAATGCTGGTAGCAGTAATTTGCATCTTTTTCAGTTTATCTGCCACTTCTGTGCCTGTGGATATCTAGAGCTGTGAACAGTATTTGAGATGAGGCCTCATTTACATGTTTTAGAGGCAGAGAATTGTTCAACATAAAGAAGGGCAGGAGAAAAAAAAATGCAATAGGTTGATTAACATGGAAAAGCTGAAAGTAAAAAGCAAGCTCTGCAGTTAGATTTCATCTTCCTGAAATGGCAAAAGGCAAATCACTGCTTCCCTCCCTCTGTCCCCAACTACCTGCACACAGAGAAAACACCAAACTCAGTGTAATGCTATCAAAATCAACGTCTGTACTGCTTGTTAACAGAGCTCCATGAGAAACAAAGCAAATCATGCAGTCATCATGCCCATCAAAAGCATGTGAAGTTTCTAGCTTTATTCCTGTCATTTTAAAGCTGCTCTCATGTTGCCAAATCTGTTTGTTTCTTAATTAACTGATTCCATTTCTTAATTAACCAATTCAAACTCCAGCCTAGATTACAGTCAGCGGTTACTGGGAAGCACAAACATAATACTAATACACAAAAAAATCACAGGGACTGTCTGCGTGTTAATGGGATGATGAAGGTGCATTCATGCTTGGAAAATGCCACTGCAAAGACTTCTGGACATACTCAAACCAAAACTCTCTTTCAAATTAAACTTTTCCTATCCCTCCAACATACACCCTACCCGAAGCATTTCTGCACTAAGAAAATCCAACCATCCATGAGCAGCTCCTGAAGGAAACTTATTTCACGTGCTGACAGCTCACAACTCAGGCTGGTGCATTTTTAACTTATACGAAGGGAACAAAGAGGCAAACGCATTTCTATTTCAAAAGGGAGCGTAATGCAAGCCAAATATTAGGCCTGAGAAATTAAACTTGTATGATTTGTGAGGTTTTTCTTGAATCTTTTAACTATTGTTCGCTTTCAGCATATTTATCTAAATGCTTCAAAGGACAGATCCAAATTTATAGCTCAATTCACAACATACATCGAAATACTCAGTTCAAGAAGAAGAGCTCAGAAAATCGCCCTTCTCTGTCTGAACAAAGTTAAGAGGTGCAAAATGTTTTTAATCAGAAGCAGAGATGAATATATTTATGCTACATTTGACTGAAATCGGAGGCAGAGAAGTTTGGATGGGAAGGAAGGAAATCAGTTGGCAAGGGAAAGCATAAACAGTTTTTATTTTATTTTTTGTCTCAAAACTTTGGACAAAAAACCTACACTGAATAGAGTTTGGACATTACCACACACATGCACTCCCCTGCTCTGCCTTGTTACATGCTTCCTAAGGGATACTTGACAAATGCCTATAAAATCAACAGAAAATCCAACTCTAACATCTTCTCACTGTGAGCCCACACAGCCTGCTGCCGATCATGCAGACCATTTGGCAAGCACTGGGTCTGCAGGAGAGCAGCTGCTCCAGCCACTCTCTTCCAGGAACATCAGAGATATGAGGACTTGGGGAAAAATTAACCGAGTGATCAAAAATGGAATAAAAGATGTTAAGAGTTTTTCTTCCCTGTAAACATCAAATCATCCTTCGTGCCAAACTGACTTTAATATTGTTCTGAAAGTGGAGATACTGAAGACTCAAGCCACTGAAAAACAGACAAATAATCTAAAGCATCCCCAGCCTCAGACAGAACTTGCAGTGTAAGCCATGGAGGGAGGCAGAATACAAGGCAGCTTGAACACAGGTACGTACATATAAAACGCACGTATCTGTTCCACAGAGTTCCAAAATAGAAGTTTAATTATTATTCTGCCTACAGTGATCCCAGTCAAACCAGTACCCAGGTCTCTGGGGCTACTGGATGGATAGAGCAGCTCTGCCTAGCATTGCTGCTTGAGTGCAGCACTGAGGCTCTCTAAGCCTGGCATTTACCCCACTGCAGCTTATGCATGTCTCATCCTCCTTACTCAAGGGCAGGTTGGATGGAGCCCTGCGCAGCCTGATCTGGTGGTTGGCAGCTCTGCCCACCTCAGGGAGGCTGGGGCTCAATGAACTTTAAAGTCACTTCCAACCCAGGCCATTCGACGGTTCTGTGAAGTATCCCAAGGCGCCCACAATCTGGACTCCAGAATAACTTGGAAGAAGCACATGGTGGGTGAAAATAAACATAAACACACGTTCCTGAAGAAATTCAGAAGCCACACTGCTTTCGACTCGCATGCCCAAGAAATATACATATTTAAACAGAATAGTAACAGAACTGGAGCACATTAGCCTGTTCCTTTACCACTATAAAGCATTCTTTAAGCTATGCTGTAAAATATGCTCTAAAATGGTTCAAGAGTTTTTCAGGCATTTCATTATTTATTTGGAAACATCAAATATTTGTAGTTCAGCTTCCCCTTTCTGATCTTGATTGGTCCCTTACCTAACCTGTGTCCATATATATTCCCCAGCAGACCCTGAGGGGCTGCTTGGACTTAATGGAATTTTTGCTTTCTCTCTAGAAGCTTCCCATTACTCCACTCCCTGCAAGGATGGAGCCCCACTAACTCATTCCCACAACAGAGCCTTCCCCACAGCTGCCCACCTCTAAGACTCAAACTCTTTTGCCTTAAATATGAGAGATGCGTGCCAGCCTTTCTGCCAACGTGAATATGCTTTCACAGGAACGCTTCAAAACAATACAGCAATTTTGTACTCTGTAATTTCAATCAAGACTCACCGACTGCCTATCCAGGAGAGCTATTACCCACAGCATCACACTGTGCATTACCGAAAGGTGTGCACTACTGCAAGCATCGCTCACGTTGTGTGACAGGTTGTAAGCATGCATGTTTGTACAGGGCACGAGGCAGAACCCACTCTTTCCAATAAGGAATGGACTGCAAAATGTGATGCTTCAAAACTCAAGGGAAACCCCATGCTTGAAGTTAAGCGTGTGCTTACACAACTGGAGAGACATGAGCATAAGAGTCCACGAGGCCGTCATCCTCAGCTACTGACTGAACAGAAGCAACAACCCAGAAAGTTATTTCCAAACTTTACTGCAAAATTTACTTCTGCGATACTGCAAACACACACATGGAGCAGTTTGCATTCTCTTGATTTGGTTTACTCTGTTATTACCAGCCTTGTTCCAAATTAAATCAGTCTTACCAAACACAAAACTGCTTTACCCCATTTCTCTATTAATGCCTTATAATGACCCTTTCATGTTTCCTTCTCTTTAGCTTGGCCTTTTTCTGGCCATTTCAGAAAAAGCTTTAACACTCCTTCATCTCCAGAGCAACTCCTTTCCCCTGAGCTTGCTTTGTTTCCAGTTTTGATTTTATACTCCCGTGGTAGCATTCACTCTTCACATATTTGTTTACAGAACAAAAGCCACCCGTCTTTAAAAGCACTGTGGAGCAGAAAACACCCCTTTTAGGTAATTTTATTCAGCTGTGCCAATAACAACAGCTATCTCTAGTCAATCCTACTGTGATGTGCAATTACTTTCTTGGAGCAAAAAAGAAGCAAGACAGAACAAAGACATGCATAAAATGTTACCTTCGGAAGATGATGTGGAAACACACAGAACAACTCAATTATGTTTTCAGACCTACATGGCATGCAGTGCTGATGAAGTACAGACACTTCTGCAATTTTCTTTCCAATCAACTAAATTTCTATTAAAATGGGCTGGCAACGCTTGTTACGCTAAAGAGGACTACAAACACTGCCAACTAAGGCACATATAGGTCATAAAAGCTGTTTGTCTCCAAATCTTTGTTGCTTTGCACTAAGAAAAGAAACGCAACTCGTTCCCAGCAAAACCACCAGTGTTTGAAAGACGTACAAAGGTAACTTACAGACAGCAAAGGGATAGCAACTTTTCCAAGAAAATCAGGGGGTTTATCTCCATCTTCATCAAACACTGTCACTTCCAGAACGTCGTGAATATCTTTAATAGGGCTGTAATGAAAAGGGCAGACACAAACAGTGATATTCCATACACATGCACGCAGTCTTCCCCACAAAGATCTGAGAATGCTGTTTTACTAATTAAGTTTGTATTACCTTGGAGTATAAAACTCGCATTTAATTAAATTCCAAAAAAAATTGAATCAAATGATGGATATTCCCCAAGCTTTCCCCTCACATTGCAGTCACATAACTAGGTGAAGTATAAACAACTACCAGACGGTGACATTTTTTGTGCATCTATGTTGACTGTAACAGTGGATTAAACTCTGCTCTCAAACAGAGAAAGCTGGTGGCCAGGAGGGGTCCAGGGCTCCAGGACACCAAGTATACGTGAAAAATCATCCAGGAAGCAAAACACCTAATTTCATTTGACTTGAGCTATTATGTTCCTTTTAAACTACTAGCAAAACCAATTGCTTAAAAAAATAATAAACCTAACAACCCTAATTAAAGGCCGAACATACAATATTTTTATTCCATTCAGTCCAAGTTTTCAACCAGTGTGGCAGCAGGCACTCAATCCTGAGTATTTTATCAAATCATTAGTAAATCAGTCTCATTTCAGAAAAGTTACATGTGCTTGCAAAACCTGGCTAACCGGAGACGATTTATGAGTTGCATTTATTATTTTCCTCTTTTCCCTCTACCACATGCTAGAATTAAAGAAAGAGGCACATGGCATAGCGCCTGCTTGTTATTTAAATCAGAGCAACTATCATCCCTAGAAGGCCGTTTCAGGGCAGTCCTGCTCATGGAACCTCTCCCTTTGACACCATGGAGTTGCTCTTTGCAGAGCAGAGTCAGGAGCTTGAAGCCACCTCCTTGTCCCTCCAGCTAGCAGCCATCGTGTGTTCTTCAATGTGACGCAGGAGCTATCTGCACTACATATGCACTGTTTACAAGACGTTGTCTTGAAAATACATCAAAAGCCCTCACTTCAGCAACCAAACTTCCACATACCTCTATAACAAGCCATTACAATTTTCCACACGTTATAGCAACCAGTGGCATGAAATATTAAGAAACCCACAGTGTGACACAGATAAGTGTGTTGCAGAAAAGCCAAGTGTGACGGGAAAGGCTCTTTGGTGGTATTGAATGCTCCATCTGAAAGGGATTCACTTTGAACAATCCACTCTGCTCTAAATCATCACCAATAGCTTTTAAGTAGTTTGATCTTGATTAAAGGGTGAAAAAAATAAAGAAAAGAAATCCAACGAGAGTTGTGAGAGCCTGAATTTGCTTCTCAGAGTGGCCATGCACCAGCAATAAGGAAGTTAGTGATAGCCTGCAGCTGACATTTCTGAGACCCCCAGGAAGTGCAGAAACAAACCTTCCTTTAAAAAAAATAATGATTTGGGATTCTTATTAAGGTTTATTTTGTTGGCTGAACATCCGAAAAGACTCATCTGTTGGCACAATCACAGAATAAACAACGAGTGGGAACTCTTGACAACACACAAAGCAAAGGAAAGGACTCCAAGAGACGTGCATTCAGCTGCATCCATGAATTAAACAGAAATCCAGCAAAGTACTTCTATCAAAGGGATATGACACTTTTTATTGTGTTCGCATCCAACTAAGTGTTCTGGAATGTTGCTTCTGCAAGAAATCTGTAATTCTCAAACTGTTCTTCCAGTGGAAAGCTGTAAATGTTACGAATACTCGACTGCCAGCCCCCACCGTTCCCTTCTTTGACACAGACTATTACAACCTTGGAGATATTTATTTTAACCAGATATTCACACAAACCTTTCAGCGTAAGATAAAAAATTTGACTGACAATAACTCAACTATCACTTTTTCTTACTCATGAATTCACCCCCGAAACACACGCTTTTCTCTTCATTAAAATCTACGCTTCTAATTTGTGTTAAGCAATCTCTGATTAGTTTAAATTCGTAAGACGTGAGCAGAAAATTAGAGCTCACGTTGTTCCTGTTGCTTACAACTTAAATGAGGTATCTGCCATGGTTCAATGAAACATTTTATTTTAAATTATGGAAAACGTAGGCGTGAGTATCTGGTCATAACTTTCCATTATATTATCTCTTGGATCCAGATACAACTCCATTATGTCCAGTCATGATTCTTCCTATAAATATCACAGTAATTCTTCTTTTAATGACTTCTATTAATAAACTTCATGCAAGAACTAGTAAAAGGCAAAAAGCTCCAATTGAGTTATATTTGATATCTCTCCAACATCCTCTTCTGACTATGAAAAAATGACATATCTTAAACTTGACCTCTGTATTTTTCCAAAGTCAATAGCTTTTATAGATACGCTGCTAACTGTTTGGTGTTTCATCATGTTTTCAAAAGCAATTCACTTACAATGTGAAAACTTTGTTCCACTCTGGATTGAGGTTCTTGTAAACGGTGTGCGTTTGAAGACTGTCATTTCCCAGCTCCAATACACAGAAAGGATCACTTTTACCTACAGAAAAAATCAGACTGGGATTAAAAACAAAGAAGAAAAGTAGACCAGTTATGGTAGTTAGCATGCACTCTTTCACTGTAGTACAGCCATAGAACTTGACTGGCCAAACATAAATCCATTAAGGTAACTGGAAGTTGCCTCCCACTCGTGGAATGACTTGTGCTGAATAAACATTATCACCAACGCATCTTCAGTTTTGAAATCAACACCACCTTAAAATCCACTCAGGTGTCTCCACTCTAATACCTGAAATCTGAGATTTACAGAGAGTAATCTCTAAATCTCTTCAGCAAGAAAAATCTGCTCAAGTTGACAACTACTCAGACGACGTAATGAAAGCAGTACTGTCAGTCTGACTCAGAAAAGCATCAGAGCTTCAGCTACAGCTCTTTCACCCTCTTCTTAGAGTGTGTGGTCTTCTCCAGTTGATTAGAGGATTAACTAGCCACACAACGAGAAGAGAAGCACGGCACTGTGTCTGTATCAGTAGCACTTCATCAGCCAACTCCACGTGAGCAAGTCCTTGAAGCTAAGGAGACCCTACACAGCGTTGCAGCTTCAGTAAAACCCAAATCAGCTAAAAGATCCAACTGCAGAATCCAGGTGTGAAGCAGGCAGAGTATTTAAATCCAAAAACCAAACAGAGTAAACAAAACAAAACCCTCTAAAAAGAAAGATGCTGGTGTGGAACACATTACAGTGCAGACGTTCGCTAACACATTAATATATTGTTTTGATAAAGCACACTGCATGAATCTGTAGCTTTCACAGCATAATGCAGCTCAGCAGTTTACATCACGAGCAGAGCTCCGTCTACCAGCGTGTCTGACTCAGTAGCTGATTTAATCTCATCGTCAGTCTTCATGCACAATGCAGCCACAGACTACGCAGCCTAACTTCTATGTGTGCAAGTAAGCATGGCAGCAATGCAGGGATTTGGGTAGCAGGCTGAAGATATTAAAGCCAAAGCTTTTTTTGTAATCTTTATTTTTGGTACTATTAATGAAGAACTCTTAAGGTTCTTACTCTGAAAATTTTATGAAATAACATTGAATCTTTTCAGTATGTAAACAGTAGGCATTGACTGGTCAATATTGGTAGAACTTAAAAACCACGTACATTGCTAGGATCTGTTTGTCTTCTTTTCTGCTTACATGCCCATTCCCTGAAAAGCAGCTCTTCAGAGAAACTGCTTGAAATGCAAACTGGTATATGCCAGAAACAATCCCACTGTATAATTTGATATTCTGAATGCTATTTTTTGGTCAGTGAGCAAACACAGCATCTGAGAAGAACTCCCATGCATACACCGAAAACATCCAATAAAGCAGAAAGTCATTTTCACGTCAACAAACTATTATCTAGGAATATTCAAGTACAGAAGGCTCAAACTGGGCTGGCTGTGCCTGAACAACTTCTACATATTCGGTACGTCTATGCGGAAACTTGCCTCAAATTTATATCAGAGTGCAGATTTTCCAAACACTGATCAAAATCAAAGCAGAAACTGTGTTGTTTCCAAGGGATAGAAGTTTGCAATTAAGATCTACAGCGTTAGCATGCATCAGCAAACAGAACTACCAATCACACCAAGTAAGGAACAAGGTATAAGGTGGCACAACACTCCTCATTTCCAGAAGTATGCATACCTGAGACTTGTTACTGCCATGGGATGGCACAAGGAGGGAATGCCACCTGCCCAGATAATTCCTTTACTAAGCCCTTGGAAATCTGCATGCTTCTTATTGTCTCCACAATTATTCCTTTATCAGACTTTTAGCCAGACTTGGAATTTACTTTTATCAATAACAATAAATCTGAGCAGTCTCCCCGGTAATGCAGGAAATATGGCACTGCTCTAGGAGGGCTCTATTATGGAAGCCCATAATTGCTGCACTAATCATTTATGAATGGCTCAGAACAGATAATTAATCTTTATGTCTCTCATTACATGATCAGAAATTATGCTATTTTTACCTAAAATGGCTGCATCCTTTTGCAATTTGGTGGGCCTATTACAGCATAATACTAGGATATTTTCAGCACTGCCATTGAAAAACAATTTGTCATTTGCTTCATGAATCAGGCTCAAAGCCTGGGTTATTTTGAATATAATGACAGACTGAGTAACCTTTTACTTAAGCAGAATTTCATTCTCCGCTATGCACAAGGAATGTGTGTCATAAACCCTGTACGAAAAGTCTTTGAATTGCAGAATCAAGAACCTGTGTGTCTCTTCCAATGTTCATTATCCACCCACACGCTCCTGGTTAAGAACTGAGGGAAAGGGGGGCCAAATCCATCACCGATGCAACTCCATTAGCATTGGTGAAGTTTTCCAAAGAGCCCATAACCTCCTAAGCTCAGTTCTTTGCCTCAACACTGCATACGAATTTTGATGTAGCCCTAGCGTTGTCATTTGACAAAGGTCCTGCTTTGCCATTGCAAAGTTACTGCACAAGCTACCTTTCCTTATTGGAAGGCTTTTTTCCTTTGCTTTCAAATTAAATTATTCAGTTCTTTGAAGCACCAGTATCTGCAGAAATCTTCCCTCCCAATGTAGGGAATTGAAACTGAAATAGTACCATGATTAATGCTGGGTTTTATCCTTTGGTCCTTATTTTAGGAGCAGCGTTCTCTTATGTTACACTGTCTGCATGAATTCCAGAGAAGGGGGCAAGAGTGTTTTCTCTCTAGCATCTTTCTTGCCTTTATCAACAAGTTATCTTTAACAAAAAAAAAAGCAGACTGTCAGCAAATATACGGCACACAATGCTGTGACTGTGAATTACGAGATGCTGCAAGATACAAAGGGGAATTAAAAGGTCTCCGGAATCGTGGAGAAGATGATAATAAAAATAATAATATCCTGGCAGTCACTACAGAGAAATATCAATTCTCCAGCCCTTCCCTGGAGAAACAATATGAAGTTGTATTTTTAAAAAGTGTTAGTGTCCATTGCTGCCAGGACCAGGAACCATTTGAGGTAAAGCTCAGTGGAATATCTGTCCTCTCCTTGAAGTAACAGCCATGAAGATCATTACAATTGAAGCCCCAATTCCCTATCACCAGTGAGCTTTCTTTTTTGGGTCAGAGCCCCCAGTACCACCTAAACCCACACACTCAGCGCTGTGTCAGATGCCCCAAAATCCCTCCTCTTGTGCACAAATACGCAAGGTATCCAACAAAATTTGGAGGGACATATTTCAGAAGGCAGGCATACAGATAGGCCACTTTTTAATACCAATTCAATTAGGACATCCTATATTACTGGCTACCTAGCGTAAATCCAAAGGGGAATCTGATCTCCAACCGGGAGGCCCCTCCCACATATTTTGGGAGTGCAATTCAAAGATATTTTGCATCTCAGTTTCTTGGGGCAGGCTTCACACTGCAAAGAAGCAATGAGATTTGCTTTCCCTTGTTCAACAGACAGTACTGCATAAAGTGTAAATAACACTCAGAATATACTATTGCATCAAATGCTGGAGAACAGAAATGGAATACCTGCAAAATCTGCTGCCAGGAGGTCAACTGCCTTTAAAACTTTGACCTGTAAGAAACCAACGTCCTTCATGTCTCTAAAGGAATTCTTTATGCTCTGCAAAGAGAAAACCATTTGGTTTAGGATACATTAAGTTGTAATTCGGTAAGAAACAAATTGATGAACTACTAAATGGCTTTAGTAATATTCATTGACTGTTTCTACAGCATTTCAGTTTAGCAGCCAATATCCATGCACATCCTTCCACTATCCCCTTCTCAATGCACAGCAACCCTACATTTCACGACATCTCAAACTAGCAGCTCTTAAGAGGATTCTCACTTTACTTAAGTTACACATCAATTTCATGATGGAGACTGGATGGATCTCTGCTTGCTTATGGAAATCTCATCTGCCCATCTAAATAAAGTATGGGACAGAGGTAGATCTGGAGAAGCAGCATGGGTTTAGGAAGATAGCACACTCAATCAGCTGACCTTCAAAGTGTTACCAAATTATTTGAATTCATTGTGCTTCAGAATCACACCCCATTTTACAGAGAGACAGACTTATTCCTTCACACTCAGCTTTAAAGGACTGAAGCATGGAAGCCATCAAACGACTTAGTCCTCCCAAACTTGACAATTCAAAACATACCGTTCCAAAGGACAAAAAAAAACTAAGTACTATTTTCTCTCTCCATGATATTCAGAGTCTCTCATTCCTCACAATAAGGTCTTAACATAATTCACGTTTTCAAAGGAAAGCATTAGCTTAAAACTCAACAAATAGAAGCATCCAAATTGCTCGAGTCTATCCGCCCTGCCAATCTACTTGTCATTCTAAAGACAATAACTATTTCAAGTACTAGTTTTCTGTGGTAAGAGACATGTTATTACGACTGGACAAATCTTATTTCTTTTTTCCCTTCTCTTTTTGTCTTTGTTTTGGTCGCAGTTTTGGCTAGTTTGAAAACTGAAGTAGAAAAGGGGTTAAAAAGAAAAAAGAAAAGAAAAAAGAAATGCAAACTCACATAGCGCTGTGCAATCTGTTTTCTTTCACTGGGGTCTCCCAGAGGGCAGACACACAGATCAGAGATGGACACTCCAGTACATGGGGTGACAGCAATCAGCATTATCAGGGACCCCGGATGTTTTTCCAGAGGCAGCTCTAAGCAATTTGTCTGTTTCATTGACAGGGCAGAAATGTCAACTTTACATCTAGAACAACAATGCCAAGGGTTAATGAATAAGAGGAAGTAAACAAAACAAAACAATATTTAATACTGATTCCAGTAGCAAGCAGGCAACAAAAGCTTTGTGGAGGTATGCACGTGTGTGTGCACATATGGAACTAAACATGGAAAACAAAGCAGCCAGTTTCCATTGTACTTAGCGTTGGTTTTACTTTCTGGTTCACCTAGTGGTAAAGCAAAGCTAAAAGGTTTGGGTTGTACAGTAGAAAACTTAACTCCAGCCTGCCTCACTTCCTCTCCCAAATCCCCCGGTGCTTTGCGATGGATTTGAAAGAATTTTACTTCACCTGGGGGAAAAGGAAAGGGGCAAACACAAAATTTAAAACATTAGCCTAAAATAGATTCGTTTCTTTAAAGCCACATACTCGATTTTATGCTACATTATACTGTATGCCCCAATCTCTTTTACTAGCCTTACTAGAGCTACGTTTTCGGTGTACCGTTATATTTCCCAGGGGGGAGGGCTGTCTTGAAAGCTCCCCCCACCCTCAGTGCATTGTATGCATCATTAATCTGATTTAAAATAATAAAATTAAAAAGAGAAACATTTATGAGGAGACAATAATAAAAGGTAAGGATGAGCTAAAGGGGAGATCACTAGACACCCAGTTACATGTGAAGGGAGCAGCTCAGTACAACTAAAAGTCTAATCACCTTGCTCGGCTAAATGCCTTCTATTTAGAAGTCCAGTAAATGGAGTGGAACTTTTCTGAACCTCTGTGGGTTTTGGCTTTCAAGAACGAGCTAAACAAAAGTTGCAGATGATGGAAGAAAAGAAAAGAAAAAAAAAGCAGGAAGGAGAGGCTTTGTTGCCACAGTGCAAGGGGAGTCGCATTCCTCCAAGGGACGGCGAGCGGATGATGGAGGGAGAGAGATTTCGCTCCGCTTAATGCCTGCCGACAAGTTTTTATTTAAACTAAACTTGTTAAGGTGTTGTCTTAATAGGCTAAAATTCCACAGGGTTCCCCCAGGTGGGTTTCTTCTGGGTAAATGGTGCATGTAGTGTTCCTGATTGATCCCATTCCAGTAGTAGAGCTGGAGCAGTTTATACCCATCTGCTATAAATTGCATGCTTTCCGCTTCTTAACAGCCTATTTTCTGTGAATGCTAAGGGAGGTGGAAAAAAAAAAAAACCCAAAACATTTCAGCCTGAAAACCCAACAAGCTATGTTATGAAGTGAAACTCATTGCTCTGATGAGCTTGTAAGTCATCCAGTAGCTCTGTGTATTGAAACGTGGCTCTGCATGTAAGCTTCTGACCAGAGTCAATGGGGATGGCTTTGCTCTGAGCGTGCTCTTTGCTATTCACCACGCTGAGCACACAACAGGTTGCAAGTTTACTCTTATTAACTGCTTTCAAGTGCTTTGAAAGAGAAGGAAAATAAGCCAGGAAGAGTTCCAACACAGTTCGGCAAGTAGGCTGTGTCTCAACAATTTCCAAGCGTGAGAGGTCACACTTCAAGCTCATTGCTGTACCTGGACTCTTCTCAAAGACACGACAAGAGAAGATGCACAAGAAAGGAAAACAAACCAAAAATAAAACAAAAAAGGCAAGCGTTTCAGAAAGACCTCATCACTTTCACCCCTCAGTTCAACATCACCTTGGCTGCACTAACAGCAGTGCTACTGATAACATACGTATTCAGTGTAAAGGGGGAATGCACAATTATCTTGTTGGTTTTTTTTTTTTATTATTATTATTATTACTACAGATGAAGGGATTGAATCAAGGAGAGAAGAAAAACTCAAGGTCACCCAGCTGGCCCGTGGTCCAGCTGGCCTCAGAGGCCACATCTCCCACATCAGCCATTCATACACCCACTCAAACACAATGCAGAAATGGGAAAAGCTGCATTTGCTTTTTAGGTTAAGAACTTTTCATGTGAAAGAGAGAGAGAAGAGACAAAACTTTCAGACAACGGTGCAGCTCCCACCAGAAGATAACCTTAGAAATGTCTCGTATCTCAAAGGCAAAGTTAAATATGATTCTAGTTTGTTTTGGCAAATTGGAATTGTTTCACTTATTTAAAGAATTTCATTAGCCAAAGGTCAAAGAAAAGATTGAGTTTAAGGGTGTGGGGGTAGCAGGGATGCACATGTGGAGGGGAAAGCAGCAGGAGGTGGAGTATAAGCATTTCTTCCTCAAATCATGTCTGATTTCCGTGCAAGCTAACTTCCTCAAGACATCTGTGTTCACTCAAGGTGATGGCATGCTGCTGCAGTTTCTTTTGAGGAACTGAAAAGAAAATCCACATTTGCACTTGGCAAGTGGCAAAAGGCTTAAGAAAAAAGAACGTTTCATTTGGGTTATATGAGGCAACTGATCAGACTATAACGAATGCATCTCAGTGAAGCAATTAGACGTTCAACTTACTATATATACACTCACACACTTTCACACAAGCACTTCTACACTTCTAAACTGAGTCGAACTATATCTCTCGTCCTCCTGAAAGAGAAATCCTCCATTTTCCATCTCTCAGCTTCATATCTGAACGACCTTATGTAGATGATTATTTCACAGGAAAGCAATAAGAGACTATGGGGATGACCACAGCATAAAACTAATGGAGGCATTTCACGCGCTTTGCTGAAAATTAGCCAGATTTAAATGCAAAGAGCAAAACCCACAGATTATTTGCACCTGAGGCAATGCAAACGATCTCCTGAGTTAAATTCACAACATAGTAACCTTATTTCGGAATAGAATGGCTCTGTTTGTTGTCATCCTTCCGTAAATCAAGGAAAGAAATTCAGGCACAATATTTCACACATGGCCATATGCATGATCTATAGAGGATAGAGGTCTGTTACCTCAATTAAACGCTTTTCTTCCTTCTCTTGATCAATATAGAAGCCTAAGCCTCTATACCGACCTCTAGTTCTGTGGAGAAATATGCCATAGCTTTAGTTTTCGTTTAAGATTGCTCTTTTGTCGTTATGACTTACAGCCCTTACATTTATCTGCCATATCTTTTTTTCACCCTTTTCCAATTAATTTTGCAGAGAAACTTTACTTGAGAACAGTATATAGTAAATTTGGGACAATTGGTTTTAATTTATCAAGGAATAAAATGTTAAGATTTCACTAGGAGGAGCTGGGCTTAGACACTTCCCAGCAGTCCGTCAAATAACGATAAGTATCCTTACATACACATAAGTATATATGATAATGCCAAGACAAATGATTGCCTTTTTTCCTCCAGAACCCTTGGAAGCCCTTCACAAAAGAGGTCAGAATCATCATCAGTATACAGTAAGATGCGCCTAAGGTTAATAGTTGGAAAGAGATTCCAAATGCCACAGGTGCCAGAGAGATGGCTGACGTGGTCCTATTCTGACTTACACTAGACATAAATTCAGTGAAATTTAATTGCAAGGTTTGGTCCCAGTCATCATAGATTTTAGCACTAAATCCCAACTGTATGGCCTTTAGAACAAGTTGTTCCTGCCTGCAAAGGCACCGTTTCCCTGAGGCATTCCTCAAAGATATTGGATGCTTTCCCATCACAGTGTTCGTGGCCTTAAGTCTTATGATTTTTGTAAATCCTTTCTCTTGATGCAGATTTGTGGTGAAAAGAACCAATTTTCTGCAATATCACTTTTTCAAAACGTACTTCTTAGCGCAGAAACGCTCACTACCAACTTGGCATAAACAATTTAACACAGCCTGGACAAATTCTGCACATGTTAACACCTTTGTTTATTAATATACATTAACATCATCTCCTGTTTATAGCATGCCTCTTATCCCAAAGGACACAAAAAGCACTCCGTAAATGTTAGCAGCAGCTCCGTGCAGACTAAATAGAGGGATTATTTCGTCCAGCACCAAAGAACAGCCACCCCCCAGCGTCAGATCCTGGCAGCTGAACCCCTCAGTGCTGCAGTATATTATGTGAGAAATTGGATCCCAATGGAAATATAAGGACAACGTAGGTAGGCTGAAAGTAATAATTTAGGTTGCAGCGCACGCTGACAATGAGGGTTCATTGCACAATAGGAGAAGGGTGACATGAAATCACAACTTCGCTAATTCAGAAGCAGATAAATGCCCCAGGTGTTAGAGCTTAGTACTGAAGGTCCAATGCATTTCTTATTCTATACATTCCATAAGCTTCACGGACACTTCAGGCTCTATTTCAAGAATATTTTACCTTAAAACCAAATTATGCCTGGGAGAGATGTTTCAGGGGCTTAAAGCATTCATACTACATGAAATTGTGGGCCTAATGGAATGAACAGAAGTCTTTATTCCACAGAAGTTCAGCAATGTGTGACAACTCATTATTTTAACATCTAACCAACACAGTCCAACCTACACAGCCCGGAGAGAACATAATGAATTCTACTCTATCCACAAGTTAACCACAGAATTATTAAGATCCAGCAGATTTTGCTTTTTCCTTAAAATCAAGAGAAAATGCGAAGGCAGTTGGGATGTAACGCTGTAGGTAATGACTGAGTACAACCCGCAGGTGTTTCACCCAAGAATCTTTCTTATAGCACAGCTGGGAAGCCCAGAGATCTCAAAACTCAACTTGGAAGTCACGGTGACAATAAACATGGCACCTCATAATGCTTTTTACCCTACAAAAACCTTTCCCAGATTAGACTGCACTTGAACCAAACATTAAAAAAAAACATTTATTGGGTTTCAAAAGTTTCTATACTGTGCAAACAAGGCTGGTCATTACGCATTGGTATTCACCTACACATGCAATTGCCAAATCTAGCATTTTTTTTTCCTGTTTTGATGCTGCAGTGAAATCACTGCGCTTAAGGCAACAGCAGTATTTTCTTTCCACTGAAAGCAAAAATATCTTTCAGGTAAACCTGACAGACACAAACTTTCCCATTGCTGAAATATTTAATAACGTCACTTCTTATAAAATAAGCCGATCGCTTTTTGCCACACTGAACACCTGCCTGAAACAAGGAGGAAAAAAGGAAGGGGAAAAATGTAAGGAGGAATTCCTCCAGTGCCAAGGAGACTGAACACAGGCAGGCCACAAATACTGCTACATTTCTTAACTCTAAACAGAAAATATCGGAAGTAATAAAAGTAACTGTAAGAACTGAAAGAACAAATTCATCTCCAGCCACTTCTCCATGTGATGAACAACAGCATTCAGCCAGAAAACATTTCCTGCTCTGCAAAACCACAAACATTTGTAAAGCCAAAGGGGATTGTTCTTTTCAGTGAATAGTTTCAAACTATTTTAATACTCAAAGCAAGAGGACGTTCTTATTAGTTACTGCTATTTAGTCAGCAAGTTGTGAGATACTCGCCAGGTAAGAATGCAAAACAACTGCAGATGGCATCCCTGCCCCCAAGAGTTTAGAGGCTGGAGCACTGATCCAGCTGCACAGATGCAGTTTGGGCAGACAAAAGAAGAGATGAGGGCAATAGGAAGAAAGTTACAGTTATCTCTAGGAAAGAAAGAGACTGTGCTAGTACTGTACAGAAACGGATGGAGTTAGATGGACAAAAAAAGATCAGGACTTAACAGTAGGAACCATATTCCATTTCCACTAAGAAATTAAAATGAAAGGTTCAGCTAACTAGCCCACAAAATGCCTGCTGCTAACGTGGCATGAGATTGAGGATTTGAAGTTATAAACGTAATACTGCAGCAAGACAAAATCTGGTATCAGTCAGGAGAGAGACGTTACCTGAGAGGTCACCCCTGCAAGCGACGCTCTAAATAGCAAGAGATTGTGCAATAAGTTGGGGCACCAATCTAAACATAAATGAATGTAGTATAAATTACATTAGCTTTTGCATTTAACCCCCCTCCAAAAAAAGAACTTACGTTCCCAAAAGCTCCTCGTGCTTTTTGTTATCCTTTCTCCAGACCTCAATGTCCAACATATCCTTCCTGTCAGAGAAGTAGTGAAAATCAAACTGTTCCCTCCACTGAGGATTTGCACTCTTACACAGTGTCTAGAAAACATGCAGTTATAGTATTTACTTTTCTTAAATGGCACGTATTTCCACAGTAAAGCACATATCATTTCTTCTAAAACAAAGCCAGACGTTAGGGCACCAAATGCTAAGGTCGTTCAAACTAAAGCTCCACAGTCCATCAAACAGAGCCTCAATGCTAGCTATTCAAATGCAATATCTATGAATGGCTGGAGAAACTCAAGGTGGATCCTCCAGTTCCACTCTCACCGAACCACAGTCATCGTTCAACATCGCTCATGCCAGAAGAAATCAGGAATTCGCCTTACGAAGACGATCACCTTAAAGCAGGTTTGAATTAATTCAGAAATTCAAGCCAGTATTTTTCACTCTTTAACATTAAGATATAAGCAGTGAAGGAGAAGCTCTGGTAATATTAACATGTCGCTCATTTGATATCTGTAAATTGTCCTGAGTTCAGTGCAATCTTTCTCACTTTCAGGTTACTCTGAGAACTCAAGTATTCACCGGATTGGGACTTAAATCACTTGCAATTCATATCACACTACACTAACCACCATCAGCATCAGCATGGCCACTGAGAGAACAGGAGATAGGATTAGCTGGACCATGACTGAGATTTCCTCCACCCTGGCTGCTTTTCTGGACCATGAGATTGTACTTCATAAGTTAAATAAACTCCAGGAAAGAACATGAAGTACAGACAATTTGAATTCCTACTGCAGTGTAAAAGCTGCGGTCCCCAACTCTTGCTGGACTCCAGACAGAAGTACTAAGCAATTAATTCAGTGCAGGCAACATTGGCCTGAACTCCCTCTTTTAAACTTTTCAATTTTCTGTGACTGCAAACAATGGCGAGTCGTTCAGATTCATAACACAAGCTATGGACCATAAAGAGAAACATAAAAAGGGATCTCAACTCGAATACTGTGTATTTATTCTAAAATAACTAAACCATTTGTTACTTTTCAAAGCTGCTTTTCAAAATAAAAACATCATATCGTGACCTTGGATGAGGTCTTTTGCAGGGGACAGAGTGCAGGTTTCAGTCTACATCTGAACGCTGTGTTCTGCCATCTTCCACTGCACATTTTGTACAGGAGGGATTTTGTTTGTTTCCTCCTCCTCTCTCCACATTTCCAGTTTATGACATACGGAGCTTTTGCTTTCTCAACAGAATAGTATTTTAATTACTGTTTATTTCCTTATTAGACCTTGGAGATGAAACGTGTATCTTTGGGAACCCTACTCATCTCTTAGTTTGAAATGGTACTGTATACAGCTAAATACAGCCTAAAAGAACAAAACTGTAAAGCAGAACTCTGGAATATTCCAGGTGTTTCATGGTTGGGTGGTGGGCTTTTTCCTTTCTTTCTTTTCCCCCTTTCTGTTAAAGGTAACATTTCATAAGAAAAGAGCTCCAAGAAAACACATTCCCCTTCACCAGGAACCATTTCAGGTCTGCTTTCCCAGCATACCTAACATCACAAACCTGACTTCTGTGTTGGCAGAGAAGAAAGAACATGTGTGATGCGTGTAGCTTTGTTTCATTTCACATTAACGCTGAGCATGCATCAACATGATGAGCATGTTAAATGCACAAAAACAGATACACTGCTCCCAGCTTCCTTATTTCTGTATTGCTGTATATAACGTATTAGTAAAACATCAGCATCCTTGATCTGGTCTCCTGCTTTTGATCTCACTTCTATAAAAAAAAAAACAACAAGATTCAAGAATAGTTCCAAACTGGAGGAAATTCTGAGTACTTACCTTACTCTTGTATCTTTGATCTCCCAGTTTCAGGAGAATAAAAACCTCTGCCAAGCCCCCGAAGGGGATGTTCCTCCCTTCCAGGAGCGTGATGGTGACCTGCCCATTCCACAGCTGGTTCTTGCGCAGAGAGTCGGAGAGCCGCATGCTCCGCATGAAACTCGCCTGAAAAGCAAGTTGGAGACACAAAACAGTTATACACTCTAATCCATGTTTTTAATGCACACGTTGACAGTGATATGAAATGATCACAAGTGAGAGAAGTATCAGCAGTTCCTCACAGCAAGCAAGGAACTGGAAGCACGAAAAAGCTAAGGGTTTTCTGCCTATTCCATGCTACAGCTGGCCCTGTGAAGGGATCACACTCAGCATCAGAACAGCATCAGCACACGTAGTTGAAGTACCAGAGAAGTCAACACCAGCTAACCTGACTGAGCTTCAAAAGCAGCAGAGCTTGAGCGCGTAGAGCAAACCATCACCTCGTCTCAGGGAAAGACGCAAGAGAGTGGTGTGGAGAAGGGACAGAAAAGGGGAGAAACAAAAGCAAACTTAAACGTCTCCAGCTACACCCATAAAAACGGGATCTGTCCTTTCCTGTGAGGCAGCCCACAGTCATACACAGCCCATGGCCAGGTGAAGGACCAAAGCCACATCTTCCACCACTCACTGTCTGCCCTCCGCATTAGCTCTTTGCCTGCAGACCTTGGGAGCAGCAGCCTCCAGAAACCCAGCTCAGGAACCAAAAACACCAATGCCTGCTGTAAAGCACTGACACGACTGGGCTCTTTATCAGGAGTTACGGTTACCTAGTAGGCACATTTGTTACCTTCACTATTTCCTCCTACATAGCACGGCTGCACTAACAGTTTGCTAACTGGCAGTATTTTATTGGACAGAGGATGATTAAATAGGCCTTTATTTGGAGGGAGTAAGAGTGAGAGCTGGAAGCATTAAAACTCAAGGCTATCCCCTTCTTCTCGCAGTAAAAGCCCTGCCATATTTTATTCTTGGGAAGCAACTTTTAACTCGCCACGCTTTGGAGCTTCAATCATACCGCATACAGGTGGGAGCAAGACAGAGATTTCACAAGTCACTTTAAAGCAGGACACATTGGCTTTAAAAGCAAGTAGGAAATGTTGTTGCTAAATAAAATGATTGAAAAAGCACCTGATGTCAGAAGATGCCTTTTTATGGATCAGTGACCCAGCTACAAAATTCTTAAATCACAGGTCTTTAGTTTAGAATACCCTACTCTTTGGATCCCACAAGCATATTCATATACTTCTCTTTAAACACCGTTTGGCTTTCCCGGCACACTGGAGAAAAATTCCTACCTTTAAAAAGAAAAATGAGATTTTGATTCATAAATCCAGCTGCAATCTAATTTTTTTTTCCTTTTTTTTTCCCTCTTTCTTTTTTTTTTTTTAAAGTTTGTCTTTGAGGCCAAAAAACTAAAGCATGACTGTTCCCATGGACATACTTCAAAGACCCGGCAGATATATTCCTCCCTAAACACTGCAACTATTTCAAAATCCTTTTTATAAAAAGGGGAGTAATGTCCACAAGGGATCAAAGGGCATTCTGCAGTCTGGCAATCGCTTTAGAAAAATGGCAGTGCTTCCATGAAATATGCCCTAAAATAATTTTGCAGCTTGGTATGTCCTAATTTCAAATTGGATGTTTATCTTGGAAAAGCTTCTATCTAACTTGTCCATAAAACAGCTCCACTTAGCTCTATGAGCCCTGTGAAAATGGAATCCAAAGTTGGCTATTAAAGGGGCCTGGAGATTGCTTCCATATGGCGTAACAGCATGGGAGTGGAGGGCTAAGGCCTACAGCAGGCGCTGCTTGGCTTGAGCTCCCGATCTATCCATGGACACTCGTTGCATTACACCATAACATCTGGATTATTGCTTGTAATGTCCCTGGGAAATATCCACTTCCCATCAAAGCCTTTATCTATCTCAGCTGTACTTTGAACATTCTAGTATTTAACATAGTCATGTTTGATGTGATGTACTTGCTGCTCGTGGACCAAGGATTTTCCCTCCCCCCCCCCCCCCCCCCCCCCCCCCCCCCCCCCCCCCCCTTCCTCGGAGGAGGAAGAGGTATTTGATGTTAGTTCACAAAAAAACAAAACAGACGAAGTTTATAATTCACATTACAATTTCTTTCAAAAACAAAGCGTCCCGTTCTCTTCAAAGCTTCCAGGCCAAACACGGAAAGAGTTGTTATCACTCAGTTTGCAAATCAAATTTGGATGCTTTTCATTTTTATTTTTTTTTTTTTACTCAGTCTGGTATTTTAGGGAGTCACTCAGTGCTTGGGGGGGTCCTCCTACCCAAATACGGTCTGAAATATAACCCCGCCTTCTGAGCCACTAACTTGATAGTTCAAAGGAGAGCTGGGAGGTACTCAAATCATTCCCAGGAAACATCAGCACCTGCAGCTCAGTATTATCAGAGCACTCTGCAACGCTTCAACTCTGACCTCCCAAAATAGCTGACCCTGAGCAAACAGCCTTGCACGGCCCTACTGTATGGCTGGGCAGCTGCAAAGCACTCCGTGCTGGGGTGCTGAGTTCAGCTCAGGAGTGGAGTATATTGGCCACAAGTTGTGCAAACAGGACCTAACTATCTTCTGGACAAGATCAAACATCGCTTTAAAGCGCCACACTGTTAGAGGAACCAAAACGTTTTCAGCTGGTTCAGGGTATTGTGCTTACCTGTACCATCTCAGCAACGTTGTCTGCTTCCACAGTACAGCAATTCTGTCCCTGTAATCCTCCCTCTCAACAGAGCAGCATGAAGTCCCAGGAAGGCTGATTCCCTCAGGCCCCAGTCACATCAGCAATGCTTTGGCTTTCCTGCCCTTGACCAGGTCATGAGTGCTCAGCAGGTCTGAGACATCTCCCGTGCCTCATATCTTCTATGTGAGCTGAACTGTGCTTTCTCTGCCGCCCCCTCCTCAGTGTTCCCACATAGTTGGCCAGCTGTTCCTCTGACCACCCTGATCTGATCAAAATCCTGGCCCAACAGGCAACGCCTCAGTCTCTGGAAGGAAGCATGTTCAGGGAAAGCCAAATGTGGTACACCCAAGGACCCGAACCATCAATGAGTCAACTTCAATGTTGCCTGGGGAAGGCTGCACTACAGAAAATGCCTCCCAGGTGAAAAGAAATCCATACTGTATTATTTATTTCAGCAGTCCCAGCTCCTCTCTGACACCCCATGTATACTTATTTCAAACAGATTTACACAGACTTAATTGATTAAACTTCACAGCCTCACTACAAGTTTGCAAAACTATTACAGGGCAGAGCACAGAGAACTGCAGTCATTAGTCTGCATTAGTCCACCGAAGTCAGTGGCAAAACAAGCACTACAAAAACCCACTTTCCATTCCCCCGACCATCACTACACTAATCTGCCTTCACACCAGGAAAATCAAAGCCCCTGTATGCCACCCAGCAAAGGTGGCTTGCTCAGTGGTAATTAGAAAACATTTTTAGCTATTCAGCTCTTTCCTTCCCTGCCTCCCAAGCTGCAGACAGCTCTGTGCGTGGGTGCTCCAGCTCCTCCTGTCTCTGAACCCTGCCCTTTCCAGCTGTGCTCCCCAACCACATGCCAGGCTTCAGGCCTCTCTTGCTGCATTCTCCTCCAAACGCTGCAGTCAGCCAGCTCACACTCTGGCTACATCCCAAACCGAAATCAAGGTGCTTTGCCGAGGTACAGAAAAGTTGGCTGCAGCTAGGATTTGACTAGAGGGCTGGAAATTAGGAAACACATGCTTTATGATGGCAGTTGGCAGGTGTCCCGAGCACAAGACATTGGACAAGTTCACTTATCCCCCTCCACCCCCAATCCAGCATCCATCATTCTGAAATTAAGCTTCTGGCCCTGAGATCAGAATTTGAAGGGTCGCCTCAAGAGCTCTGACTTCATCTGAGCTCTCCATGCATTGAAAGATATCCATACATGCATCTCACATGGGTGTTGGCCTGCAAATAACCAGCAATACCACAAAAGTCATCCTTATGAGCAGCTCAATGCTGTAAAAATGGGTAAGAAGTGAAACAAAACCTTTCCCACACAAGCAAAACGAGCACAAGAACATCCAAGAAAGCTGTAGTGTAAAAACAAACCCACCCAAAAACATGCAGAGGATTTAAAGCCTAAGCACTCATGTTTATTGCAGATTTAGGGACTGCAAAACATCAGGTAAGCAGTAATATTCTATGAAGCTTTGTCATGGAGCAGGACCCTGTCACATAAAGAACAGAGAGGGCTCTTTTCCATACACTTAGAAAGGACATCTTCCTGGAAAAGAGCACATCTCTGAACAGGAAGAACCATCAGTGCTGACAGTACCACCTCCAAAATTTAGTTGCTAGTTTCAAAAATGAGTAGAGAAGCATCTCGCACCAACTTTCAGTTTTTTGCTACTTTCTAGTCTTGGTCTCAAGAAGAAAGCTGGATGAGAACAAGCAGGTGAGCCACGCTGCATTCACGGAGGCTAACACTGGAGATGAGTGAGAGTGAGCTTTCGAGGGGAAAGAAAGGACCCATTGACCCACAGCTTCACAAAACCCTTTAGGAGCTTGAGTCTCCTTGTGAACACCACTGGATATAATGTCCCTCCGTAGGCACCCAGTGAATCCCCTCTGGTGCATCGGGAGCGCTTTCAAATCTGTCTCTTTTCCTGACATGCCCCAAGTTCAAACTTGTTTTTGAAGCAATAAAGAGATGCAGAAAAATTGTACATTTAAGTGACACAGCGAGGTGGCCAAGTGTGAAGTGAGCCCATCTCTCACATCTTTCATTTAAAAGGATGAGACAGGACAACAGAAAGCCTGCTGCAATCCCCGTGAAGAGGTCAACGCAGAAACTGGGCCACATAATTTGCCATTTGAGAAAACAACAACACGCAAATAGAAGGCTCTTTGGACCTCTCCTCATTAGGCAGGGAAACCATTTTGCAGAGGCAGCCTCCCCCTGGGATAGAGGAGAGGGCAGCGAGAAAGGCAAGTGAAGCGACACGAGATTGCCGCCACGATGCGTGACCCCGTGGCAGCCGAGTCCCCCGCGCTCCGCAGAACGCTCCGAGCACGCCGCTGCCCACGGGGTATTGTGGGAGGAAGGCAAATAGAATGAGGCAGGCCAAAATGAAACCTAACAGCCCACGCAGAAAAAGCAGAGCGAGGGATTTTCCCCTGCCACGAGATGCTGAGGAGAGCTTGGGTCCGGTCAGCCTTTCAACCAATTTATTCAATCAGCTTCGGCTATCAAGGTGGCAATTGCGTCGCTTTTGTTTCAGGACTGAACTGCTGCAGGTCAATCCACCCCAAGCAAACCTGCTTATTTGCCTCAGAGATGTTCAACACTTAAAGGTTACTCAGCTGTACAAATGCTGGAAATAGCACGCGGGGCTCTCGGGGCGAGATTCAAACCACCCGGGACAAACAAGGCTACCGAGCATCACCACGTCGGGCTCCAGCAGAGATGGTTACCAACTCCTTCCGCACCCCAGATAGCTCCAGAAAAAATAGAAATAAAATCATAAAAGAGGGGAGAGCTTGCCAGTACGCACATGTGAGTTCATACATTAACGCTACTTAACGGTATCCCCTTCCCTTTGCAACGCCACTCTCCATGAGAAAGAAGAAAGCTGCACTCTTGGAGACAGCTCCTGCAGAGGACAATGCAGTTCTCAGCTCCCATGAAAAATGAGAGCTCTGGATGCGCTGCCCATGTCTTGGGGTGCCGCCCAAATATGCAGTGATTTCCTCTAGCAGCAGTGAAGGATATATACTGTGTAATCAACAGATAGCTAAATCATCTGGTTTAACAGCTCTTGCACCAAAATGATTTAAAAGACAATATTCAGTTGCTGAAATGCTGCCTGCGTAATGTTTGTAACGACTATGAAACTACTGCAGCTAGACTGGATGAACTCGTACTGCTGCCGTTCCTATTGTTGTCTGAAAGGCAGCTTTTCTTCCCTGAAAAAACAAGGGAGTGTGGAGAACACACATGAAAAGTACGTAGTATCTACAACAGCTCAGATCTGACACAGGGTAGCATTGGGCATTAATACTACCAACAGAGGTACTGCACATTTGGGGTGAATTTCAGAAGCCCGCAAGAATCCCACAGTTAACGTAAGAATTCATTTAAAATACGTTCCAAACCTGCCAAGTGCACCAAGAGATAACACAAAATGGCCAAATCGGAGTATAGCTCCATTTCCCTCATACAGGGGGAAAAAAAGTGAAAGTTATACTCATTTTTGCCCATCCTCACAGTAAGTCGTTTTCCTTGCATTTTTTAGAAGATGAAAAGCTAAATATTACAATATAGGTCAGCTATAGTTCGCTTTTAATGAAGTCAGGAAAACCATTCCTAATAGAAAACTTTTATTTGCTTAAACCTGAAGAGATGAAATTTAGATCTGTCTCAGTTCAGCCGCTCAAATGGAAAGTATGTGGCCTTTATTCCTGCAACAACCAACCAGAGTCAGCTCAGGAGCCAAAAAGGAGATGAGTTTGTGCATGCATTACAGAGCTCTTCCCATTTCCCCTGCCCCCCCTTATTGCTATATCTTTATCTCGTCCAGCAACACTGTTTTCTACCCCATCATACTCTCCGGCCATTCTTCCATAACCTCTTGTGCCTTCCCTAGACACCTATATTCCCCACGCACACCATTTTTCTTTCTTGCCTTTATGTTCTGCCACAAACTGCTAGTACTGCTTCCACAGCCCAGAGTTTCCTAACTAAAGATGGTTATTGATGTACAGTACTAGTGTTTTAGTGCAGTAGCAGAATCAATAAACCAGGAAATACTGCTTTGTCAGATTTTGCCACTGCATGCTGGGAAATATTTTTAGTGCCTCTGGATGGTCACAGAGCTTTTCTTTAGAGATCACACTGGAGCATGAACTATGTCTTCCCTTGGAAGAACTGAAGCTCTCCTACCCTCTAGTGACTGTAAATGAATAGAGCACAAGGTTGCAGCTCCGTGGCTTGATTTTTTTTTATCCCCCCTCCTCTTTTAAACAACACTTGCATCTCTCGTAACTTGGTCCCACGTCTTAGCATCTCAGTTTTATATAATAGGATGCCACGGCACAAGCCAGAGTCTTGAGAAGTGTCAGACCTGACAGTATGGCTTATAGCTAAAGGTCTAAAAAAGTGTGTATATAAAACAACGTTCAAAATGCAATGAGCTACAGCGTACAGTAGAAAAAAAAATAAATGACAGCAACCAAGACAGAAGTTTGGCTACTCTGCACAAAAAGGAGCAGAGTTTAAAACCTGGCTCCCTTTCCTGGGACCCAAAGCCAACCAGCGCCAAGAGACAAATGTGTGTGCCTGCGTGAGAAAGAGGGGGATCGAGCTGCAGCGACTGAGCGAGGGCACAGTAATTTCAAGAGCTTTAGCTAAAAACTGAAGTGCTGAGCTCCTCAATTATTCCATCACTTTCTGTCGTGCTGCATTCAGGGATGTCTGGCAGCCCTCTGCAAGCGCAGCACTACGGGTCTGTGTTATCTCCCCGGAACCAGGGCTCACTGAGCCACCAGCCAGCTCCAAGGGCTCTACTCTGCACCACTTCTGTTTACAAAAACATTTTTGCTGGCACAGTACCTGAGAGGATTGGCTCTTCTACATACCACAACACAGCTATGATGAATAAAACAAGAAGAGGTCCGTTATTCAATTTACCTAGGCGTAAACGGATAGTTATATGGGGAAAATATCAAGGTGCATACGTGTTCTCATAGGAGCCAGATTTTGATTTTCAGGTCAGTCGTCATGGCTCTCAAGTCGAGTACTGGGCCTTGCAGTTTCTATATCATTTACTCAATAGCAAATTAAAGCTTTACAGAACAAACAAAAAGCCACAAGCCCCTTTCCTGAGCCAGTTAAAATCTCATGCAAAAAAAGGGATACTGCAGCAAAGCAGATGTAATGGCAGCCTTCAAGGCTACTAGAACAGGCCAAGGAAAGCATGTTCCATAGATGGTAGCAACACACATCTTTGAAATTCCATTACACTGCTGGTAATGATAACTGCCTGCTCTTTCTCCATCCTGAGAAAAAAGGAATTTGAAAACCCACAGAAGTAACCAGAAGACATAAATACTGCCTCACAAATTACTCCTGTGGCAAGACACACCCCAAACAATCCAACTGGGAACTAGCAGACCTGTTTTCAATACCAGTACCTACTACTGGCCACATTCAAGTACTCCTAAGCAATTCAAATCCTCCATAGTGTTTTGCTGCTGTTCTTTTTGAATTGTAGAATGGCTTAGGTTGGAGAGGACCTTAAAGATCATCTAGTTCCAATCCCTCGATGTGGGAAGGGCTGCCCAGGATCCAGGATGAACTTACTTCCATTTTCAGTTAGTTCGGATTCTTTCTACAGTACTTTGCCAAATGAGGCCTTCCTCTCATTTGCTGATAGATGCTACCATTGGACATACTGTAAGAAAACCAAACCAATTCCTCATCACATTGAAAAATCAAAAAAGCAAAGGGAATGAAAAGGGAATACCACACCAAGGCTGCAGCTAGACTTCCAAAGTTATGATGCTTTTCACTTTGTGATAGAGGAGAGCACAAAGATTTGGGGAATGGGCCTTTTTGAAAAGAAAAAGTATGGATTACCTTGGATGAAGATCTCTTCTTCCGACTTGACCATCTCTATTCCGGTGTCCCCAGCATTGTACCAAAGAGAGCCCAGAGAGAGGAAACACAGGAGGAATAAAATGGGGGAAAGTTGTTCAGTAAAGCAGTTCAAATATCAACTTATAAAACTTACTGGAAAAGCTCATTAACAAGGAGGGGCTTAGAGATCTATTACTGCATGAATTTACCTTCCTCCTTCATGGCACCATCAAAAACTCAAAATACCTGCATTGCACCAAAAATAAGAGGACATAAAAAAAATCAGGAAAAATAATCTGAGGGACAGAGAGTCATTAGTAAGAAACATGGCTTACACTTTTGGTGCCATCTGGTTCTACAGTAAGCTAATTTAAAAAAGGAAAAAAAAAAAGAATCATCTTGCTGTTAAGTGCTAATGTGGACAGAGCCATTTCACTATTCTGATTCCAGTGGAAATGGCTGAGCAATTTGCATTTGAAATAGGAGGGCTTAAAACATCATCTTTAAAAAAAATTACAGTGCGCACCAACTCTTCTATCATCCGCACTCTGAATGTTAACTAAGCACCCTAGAGTACCAAAAGCCTCTACTTTAAACCAATGTATTTTCTGTCTCACTGGCTAAGTCCACTTTATTCCATGTCTTCCCAAAAATCCCAGAAGAATTCCAAAGGTTCTTCTGGCTACGTTACTTTTTCCTAAAGACGCTACGTCTCCGCTTCACCCCTTCCTGCAATCCAGTGACACTTGCCAACAACACTGTCTTGTACAAGTTCACTGGGGAACTCACATCACGGATTGAAGTCGCTGTCTTATAACATAGGCATATAAATACAGCAACAGTGCTTTGACGTCATTAAGTCTTTAAATATTCACATACCAAAGTAGAAGTAAATGTACAATTATCGTAAAATTAACATAAAGGATTTTACAATTCTCAAAAAGAGCAACAATATGAAAAATAAGTATTGAAGAGCAGGCATCCCATATCAAACTCTTTCTCAGTGTTAAAATCTAAGCTCTTTGACGGAAATCAGTAAAACAGCATGCTCTGGAATAGCAATTGCAAGAGTGGAAGATAACGTGCACACAATACATGGAGAGCACTGACACAGTACACTTCACAAGTACAAGACAAAAGTATTTAGCTACAGATGTCTAAGCATCTTTTAGTCAGTTAAATATGGACTTGTTCGGTGGTCTTTTTTTTTTTTCCCCTAAAGCCATCATTGATATCGATTTCAATATAGAGTTCTCTGAAGATGAAAATAAAGGTGGCATTTCGAAGTAAATCAGATTAGGTCAGGTCCTTTTTTTTTTTTCTTCCTCGCCTCAACACATTTCAGCTATAAATTTGATTTCCTAAGCCACTTACATTTCTCTTGAAGTCTCCTTGCTTGACTGCTAGACTCAAGTTTAATACAATCACTCCCATGTCATCTTCTAAACTGTTGGGATCTTCCAGTTTTAAAACCTGTTCAGTAGTTCTACAAGCGAAACAAACAAACAAAACAAAGAAACAAGAGAAGATGCAGATGTGTTGTCTTCAGTTAACTCGAGTTCACTCCTAAAGGTCACTCTGAGCAGTGCAAATTTCAGCCTCTTGTCTGAATTCCCAATATCGAGTTTAAATGTGAAAGCAGGAAGTCTGAAGGGTTCGCTGATAGTCCCAACATAACGCACAACCCCTTTTCGTAGCGCATCCTATCACGATGTTATGATGTTGTCTACATTTCTTCAGATGTGGGTACAAGCTGAAATAAGTTACTGCTGCCTCCATTTCCCAGGGAAGAAGAGCGACAGAGAAACTTATCCAAGTGAATTTGCTAACATTAATGGCTGAGACTTGACTCAGGATATGTATTCTACCTTACCTCCGCGTGCATTTAATCTCCCTCTGTGACTCAGTTCCCTCTCTGAAAACAGTAATGCTGGCATTTACTTGGTGGCACTATCTGACAGATAAATTCATTAATGTTTCTGGAAACACACAAACAACAGCCGTGGGAGCTATAATACACCCGCACAGGGAGAACTCATTTTCTCCAAAAAAAAAAAAAAAAAAAAAGAAAGTCACACAGTGAGCGAGTATAAAAGAGAGAAATAAAACTTGAATTCCTGGCTTCCAGCTTCACATTCAGACCAAGCAGCAGTAGACAAAAGGCGAAGGGCTTTGCCTCTGCACTAAATCAGGGCCAGATGCGGCTGCAGCAGGGCTGGGTGGCTGCAGGGGGAGGATGGAATTGGGGGAGCTCGCCGGCAGCAAGGCAAACCACTCCCCAGCCAAATCATCTGCAGAAAAATGCACCCTGCTCTACAGGGGGCTCATAGGGGGGTTCTCAGCTTTCTACCCCCTTTCTTCTGCCATAAATCCACCTCTATAAATTATTCTGGCGCAGCTAGAATAAATCATCCCTGCATATAGAAACTCGTTCTTATTTCTAAATAGAAAAAGAGCAGCTTCTTCTGTACAGGGCTCCATCCAGGTAGAAATGCAATCCAGTACACGATGCCAGACAAAACCAAGCCTATATGGGATTTATCTGAAGCTAATTTCTCATTTTTGAAACACATTCCTCACCCTCCAATCAGAAAAAAGTTTCCACGAAGAGATAAATCCCAAGCTGTAGCATTTCATTCTTTTATCACATCTCTCCATTGAAGTGCAATAACATTAATTAAATAAACGTGTTACCTATTGAGTTCAAGTTCAGTGAGTGCTACAAATGCCGAACCCATGAAGTCAGAAGAGGTTAAGTCCCGATCATACACCTGGTGGCAAAACAAAACAAACAGAACTTTCACATGGTAAGGCAGTTTCATCCAGCTGATAGAAGAACAGACATTTTAAGGCTTTTCAGATCAAAGCTTAAATGTAATTCAGGGATAATTCTCCATTTCTCTGCTTTAATTTGTATTTTTAGCTAAATATTTAAACAGTGTTTTGAAAGCATCATCTTAATGTTATGTAAACAAAGATGTGTGCTGCTACAGATTGTGCCTGTTCCTTTATGCTCTATGATGAAACGCTGCACAACATCAGGTAGTTCTTGCTACAGATGTTTTAGCAATTAGTGCTCGCAACTGGTAGCCTGCAGTTCTGGTAACTGTAATGGTACTCATAATGAGAAAAGGCTTTGCTACTTGTCACGGTTGCATCCCAGGCAATAACTCTGCTCAATCCAGCCAAATTGCACTCTTAAAATGAGCGTATGAAACCACTATTGATTTCACCGAGTTTGCACAAGCACGGTAAGTTACAGCAGAATTCAGCTCTGCAGCCTTAAATATCTCCAGTCCGGGAATTTCATTTCAACTTGAATTTTCAGTGAATGAAAGCAAAACATTTCAAGTGAAATCTGGAAAAGACATATGTGCATTTTAATGCGAAATTGCTGAAACCCTTAAACCGGATCGTGCTTCACGTTATGCTGCAACGGTGAATAAAATAATCACTACGTTTGTACAGCAGAAAACAGTTGCTTAAAATGATATTTATGCATCTTACAAAGATTTTAAAACCAAGGCTTACCTTGACCCAGAGTTTTTGATCGAGGGTCTGTACGGGCAGCACGACAGTCTCATCCCAAACTGGGTTTAGGTTCTTGTAGACTACCTTACTTTTGTATAGAGTTTTCCCATTCAGTTTGAACTTCACATACGGGTCACTTGTACCTATGATAAGTATAGGCAAATAGATCAGCACTGCCCCCACATAAACCCAGAATCTTAAAATGCAGCTTAATAAAACCATACCTAACAGCAACAATAAATGGCAATGTCTTTCTTCTAATATGCATTCATATGCATAATTACCTATATAGAGATTTCTCATTTGTACAGGAAATCTATTGAACATAACCAGAAGTTCTCTGAGAGCAGACAGCAACATCTTCATAGTTTATCCGATCTCTTCCTTATTATTCTTATGGAGTGTTAATTCTTCAGTAACTTTGTTAGTATTTTGAGTAAAGAGCAAACAAGGATGAAGAAATATTTACAAGCCAATTAGGAATGCAGACAGTAAAAGAGAAAATGTGATCCTGAGACAACAAATATTCAGACCAAAACTAAAAGGCATTATAACTCTGGATAGGAGTGCCAAGGACACCAGTAACAATAGCTAGAACACCCATCAGGATTTCATCACTGGTGTCATTTGCCCATTTGCTTAAATCCAAATCTGAAGTTCCACTGAAAAAAAAAAAATATATTGACATGATCCACCAGCTCAGGATAGAATCACACAGAGAACAGATTCCGTAAAGAAAATCAACAGTGCTCAGGTAACACGTTTTTTTAATCCCAGCAGCACATCCTGCCATGGCAATCATGTCCCATATTTGTATAGAGCAGATGTCCATAGACAGACCATGAGGCTCGTGCCACTCGGCAGCAATAGACAGACTTGCAGCTGTCAGAGGAAAAGAGAAGAGGGAAACTGTATTATTATTATTAAACCAATGGTTTCTGCACTAACACCAATCGCTATGCAGGATAACAAAAAAAAGAGGGAGTGAGGTATGGAAAATATTTAACTAGATGGCTGATTTAGTAAGGCACACAGACTACAACATCTCACAACTGCCAATAAGTGAAAGAATAAAACTGAGGCGTAGCATGATTTACAATTAACCGATCCCAAGTGCTGCTTATCTGTAATGTTCAATATTGTCTGCACTGTATTTTACATTTAGAATTCCAGTTCCCTGCTAACAGTTCTATTTCTTATCAGCTAACCCAACAGATGCATCCACACCGGGCACTGCACGCTGCCAGTGCAGCCACCATCACTAACACTGCATTTCAAAGCGCTGCTGCCAGGACAACTTCACAGCTTCAAAAATAATCTGAATGTGCCCTCCCAGGTCCCCAGAGAGGTACTTGTGGTGATGAATGAGAAGATACAACCAATGCTATGCGAAGAAAGACGCAGACTTGAGAAAATATAGCTAAGCAACAGCATCTATTTTGGCAGTAGGGGAGATAGTGGGCATGGCGGGGATGAGTGGATGGTCGGACGTGATGATCTTAGTGGTCTTTCCCAACCTTAATGATTCTGTGATTCTATCTGGAAACAAACAGTAAATACCAAGAAGAATGGTACGTCTGGGGATATACAGAGTTATTTTTAAGAATTATAGAAAGTTTTTATTCTGCTTTCTCTTTGTAAGTGATGAATCATGGAGTCCTGTCCAGTTCTGCAAATAGGGGGTGTCTCATTCACAGAAGGAAAACACTGATTGGATTTGAAATACTACCCACAGCTGATTCTTTTTTTAAATAGTAATTGCTGAAATCAACTTTTTTTTTGTTGGGAAAAATATCACACACAAGTACAAATTTCTTCTCTTCTGACAGGGGATAATAAAAAGGGGCTGATCCAAAGGCCAGGGAAATCAGAGGTCAGCTTCTCACTGGTTTTAGTGGGTTAGGACTAGACCTTCCACTAGGAAACTTACCAAAACCACGACTGAACTTCCACCTAAAGCACCCGGCTTAAAAACAGCACGCTTTACACAATGAATGGAAATAGTAAGGTAAAACATAGCCCTGCTATGTGGGTAGTGGCCCTCAGAGGATTTATGGGCTGAGAAACGACATCATTGAGCTCTGGGGTGTTCGCTTCTCCCCGCTACAAAGATCCCAACTCCGTTCTGCTTTAAAAGGAAAAGAAAGGATGGGTAGGAAGAAACTGCACGCTCAGAAACAATAACGGTAATAACGATGTCCAGAACCTATCCTGAGCACAAAATAGTAACCAGCTTAGATAAGGAAAGCAGTTGATGAAATTAAAGCATGAAGAGGATTGAAGGAGGTCTATGGCCGTAACTCGGCTGGTTTTGGCACAGAAAACCCATGAGAGAGGGCAAAGCCTAAAAAGAGAAAAAGAGGAGCTGGAGAAAGCAAACAGCCAGCAAGTTCAGTATCTGCCAGCACCAAACTCCAAGCCCTTTCTCCGAGGATGGGAAGCAAGAGGACCATATCTAAGTAAGCATCCTAATTGCATTATTGCTCTGAAAGCTTTCCAGATCATTAATAAAGGGAAATAAAAAGAGGGGGAAGGGCTGCCTGGTGCTGTTCGTGTGAATTAGGCTTTAGCAATCTTTATAAACACGCACGTAAGAGGAAAAGAATATATACAAATACGCATATATATAAAAAAAAAAAAACAGCGGGGAAAAGGCTATAATAAAAGAGGCCTTTAATTAAATAAGATTGCCACAGTGGGATCAGGCCTTCATGCTTGTCAGCTTACTCTCAAAATAAACATCTCAAACCCGGGCCTCAGTGGTGTCACTTACTCCGGCAAGGCACACTGGGTAATCCCTCGCTATCTTGACAGCTACATAATGTTCAAACTGTTTCACGGGTGAATGGCGGCACTTGCGCAAAAGAAAATATTAATGCCTGGAATTAATAGAAAAAGGGATGATGGCTTACAAAAGCCAAACAAGGGAAAGGTGTCAAGTTAGTGCGGTGTTAATTGTTAGGGAAAATAATTGTGAGCGGGCATGGGTTTCGGCAGCGCTTGGCTGTCGGGCTGTCAGAGGGGTAACATCTCAACTAGGCAGGCAGGGGAGCGGGGCCAGCAGTGCAAGAGAGCGGCTCCAACATCCTACAAATGACAGAATGGCACCTCTGTGCCAGCAGGCGGATGGACCTCAACCTCCGAGGTGGCAGCCGGACACGTACCGGGGCTCAGCGGCACTTCCTTGGGTTGATGGAGTTAGGCAACAAGGCTGGATGGAGGGGGTAAGGCACTGCAGCCCCTTTTGAGGTTCCCCTCGCATCGCATTGGCAAAGCTGCTGGCTCCCCCTGGGTCAATGCACTTACTTCTGCTGGTCGTTAAGGTGCCCCAGATTGCTTTCAGGTGGTTAGCACAGGCTAAGAGGAGACGGGGAAGGAGAAGCAGGGCAGGTGGGGCAGCCACACCTGATGGGCTGAATAGCACAGGCTGCAAGTTATTGTTAGCTGCAGCCGAGTTCAAGGTTTGAAGCCTTCTGGATTCAAGATCAGACAGACATTTGCATCCATCAAATGCTATTAATTAGGGACAATCTACAGTCTAGCCAAACAGTAAAGCTTTTCAAATCAGTGAATGGTGATTTATGATATGAACTGACCTAACAGGAGGAAGCTTTAGCTTTTTGTTAGACACAACAGGTGCTCAATAATACCCTGAAGAAGCCAGGCCATTAAAAAAAAGCTTTTGAGAAGAGACTCCTCCAGCAAAGGCAACCAAGACAGTTAACAGAAAAAACAAAAAGGATGACTTCCAAACAACAAACAGCTGATCATTCTATCAGGTAGACCTATTTTTGCACAAGAGCATATGAAAAGAGATGCTCACCTGGATTCTTTTACCTCTGTTATCTCTCACTACCACTGCAAAGCCACAAGTGCAGGCACAGAGAGCCCCAGCTAAAACCTGAGCAAACTCAGTGAGCCAGAGTGGCTGAGACACAGCAGCAGGACAGGCTTCAGCTGCACAAGAAACTGTTAATGGTGTTTTTAAATGGATACTGCTGCCCTCTAGCAGCCAGCAAGAGATGTGCCACATCAGCCATATTCACAGTATACACACTTGATTCGTAATTAGAAAAAAAACAACACCAGATCCCATACGATTTCAAACCACACTCCATTTTACAGGAGTAAACTTACTGGAAGTACAGCATATGAAACAAGTTTTGTTACATGAATAAAAAAATTACCACTTAATTGCACTGAAACCCTGAAAGCTCAAAGCAGGAACAGTGTGAAACATAACCCGGACCATTTCAAGGGTTGGTTAAAAACCCCCATTTGAATCTTCAGAAGGAAATGAAGGATTTATTTTATATGCACATAAAGAATAGATTTCTTATAATCTTCCTAGAAATAGAATTATTGGAGTTATTTACAACAAGGAGTAAAAGGCATTCTATAATGGAACACACTTTTTAAATGGAAAACCACTGTCCTTGTAGTGAAATAGCTGAGATCAAGGCTTAAAGGGGAAATCAGAAAGGAAAAAAAACCCACGTAATCTGAGAGCAGGAAATCCAGGTCATTTTGGAAAGTTTCGTGCACAGCAAATCTTAAGTGACCAGATGGAAACGAAACATTTCTTGGAAACAAGCATCACCAATACGCTCCAGGGGAAAATAAACCAAAAAACTCAACGACATATGAGAAGAACGCATGCAGATCTACACCTGAAGGAAAAAAAAAACTGAGGAAAAATTAAGGCTATTTCAGAAATGACAGCAAAAAAAACCCTTGCAGAAACTGGATTCAGTGCAGCACCAACCACTGCAGCACCAGCTGCTGTATGCAGAGCCATGCACGATCCAGAAAACATCACAAATAAGTACTGAAGCCATTCAAATCTGCAGCGTTTGTAAATTAGTCATGATTAAGCCTTTCAGAAAGAAGTGTGAAAAGTTGCCTAATACATCTGAATAATTAATAAATCTGAAGAGCTAATGATCTAATTGCAGATACCCTGAAAACAGAGAGAATTTAAATTAATCAGTGTGTTCGCAGGGAGTGATTCAGCCTAATTGCTCTGAGCATTTGCTTTCCAAACAATGGATTTATTCTGTGCAAGCCGACAAACCCCCAAGTCTTGTGCAAAGCCATCCTCGCCTCCAGCGCTGCCACCACCGCACAGCTGGGCAGGAGACAGCCCAGAGCTATGGATGGAGCAGGTGTACCACAGGTGTGTCGGTGCTTCAAGAAGGAAGTGTGTGCTATCCTGTCCCCTTTTCTCTCCTTTACAGCCCCTTTAGGTACTGAGAGGCCACACTCAGGTCTCCCCGGAGCCTTCTCTCCCCCAGGATGCACAGCCCCAGCTCTCAGCCTGTCCTCGTAAGGGACGCATTCCATTCCTCAGGTCATTTTTGTGGTCCTCCTCTGGATGCACTCCAACAGGTTCGTGTCCCTCCCGTACTGAGGACCCCAAATGAGGTCTCACAGCAGAGTAGAGGGGCAGGATCACCTCCCTTGCCCTGCTGACCACGTTGCTTTGGATGAAGCCTAGGATACATCTGGTTTTCTGGGCTGTGAGGGCACAGTGCTGTCTCATGCCTGACCTCTGAGCAGGGATGCAGACAGCCCCTTCTGCACTCCTGCAACCTGCACTGCTCCCTTTGTGCAGTCTCCGCACACACTCTTCCCACGCTCTACTGTCAGGATCATGAAAGGAAAGAAATGAGAGCAAAACTAAAGTGCAGCAGCAGGAAACAATCAGGGAAACCTGAGAGGAAGAAATGCAAAAGGACTGCCAGGGTACAAAGAACTTGTAAAAAATCTAGAAAATGCAAGACCGTGCAGAAAAGAGAGGAGAAAAGTCTGTTGGAGCAATGCAACTGAGGAAAAACAATAAAGAGAACCACAGACACTCACCAGCTGACATCACATCTGAGAAATGTATTTCTCATAACCGCAGTGTGTAACAGAGGTAATCATACACTCCAAGCCTGGTAGTAGGAAATTTAGAAACATGAGGGGCTTCTCACCCTTACATGCACTCCAAACTGTCTGTTTTTTTTCCCCACAGTAGTATAGTGGAGTTTGTCACCTGAGGGAAGGCAACACCTCCCTGCAGCTGTGGCACCATCTTGTTGCTCGGGGTCACAGTGCAGCTGTTCTGCGGAGGTGGTTGGTCATACAGATAGTAGCAGGCACAGTCAGAGCATCCCAGGGCCAGAAGGGACTGTGACATCTCAGAGTTTGCTAGACTGATTCACACAAACATCAGGCATCTCTCTGCCAAAGGAAAGTGGAGGAACAAGTGGAAATGGGCTCCACCTCCTCCCACGTTGAAGCACATATAGCTGGAAGCTGTGAGCTCCACAGCAATGCACTCAAGGAGGCCATAAAGCTACCAAACACACAACCAACTCACAATATTTAGAACTGGTGGCTTAGAGTGCTTTTGCTCCTGCAGAACTAGCAGTGTTTCCCAGATATGCACATTTCAACGATAAAATGCATTCTGCTTTGTTACCATTTACAGTATTAAAACCACACAAGTCACAAACTCCTCCCCATTACCATGATGTTACTGGTACCATGATGTTACTGGGTTATTAGTAACAGGAACACCACACAAAGCGCACAGAAAGCAAAATGTTGGTATTGGGTTGGTACCCACACACATTCACAGCGTTTGGTTCATTAGCTGCAATCATAAATATGGGAAGACCCACATACACCTGCCACAAGGCACAATGTACACACAGGGGATGTGACTGCCTCTTGCCAAGCACACCTTCCTGTCTGCCTAGGCAGCCTCTAATGTTTGGCTGCAGTGGCCTGTATCCCAAGAAACACCATCAAGAAGCAAATAAACCAGATTCCAAGCAAGCTGACAGCCAGCGAGTCCCCAAGAGAGGATACTGCAATACTGACCAGGAGAGGGATCTTTTTGGAGCATCTCTCAGTTCCGAACCAAGATCCTGCTCTACAGTATTTTGCTCCCTTGGTTTGGGTGCACAAAGACACAGATGGCTGAAAAACTATGCAAGAGGCAAAAGGTGAAGAAAAAAGCAGCATGGAGTAGAAGTTAACAGATAGTATTATGAAGGTAAATAAAGAGTGAGAAAAACCTGGCAACGTGAAACCACAGGAAACACGTCCCTACTGAAAGGGCAGTATGCAGTGAGTGAGAGTTCAGATATCTGCAAGGTTTAGGAAAAGTGAAGTCAAACACCAGGCTTAGAGCAGAACCATCCCTCACTTCTACACAGCCAAGGGTAATTACTTCCCTCATTACCAACGTGTAACGCGTCAACTCAGGGAAAGGCATTAATTTGCTGAGAAGAACCAGGACTATCCAGCAACAGCTGTTTCCAATGGCAGAAAGATATTTCCTCTGCCGAACACCTTAGATTAATACATACATACACACATACATCAGCGTACAATGCAATGAAGCCACCGCTTCCTCCCCCTGTCCTGAGGATGGCACGGGCTGTAGACAAGGCAGCAAACAAGCAGCAGAGGGCAGCAGGGACACACGGAGAGGCTCCTGCAAGCCCCTGAGCCTCAGCAGAAGCTGCTGCAGGGAGCTGAAGCTGAGGGGAAAAGTGCAGGTGTGAGAACGGGGTAGGGCACAACACGAGTGCCGTTTGCTTCGAGCAAACACAAAGCTTACCCAAAATGTACGTCAAGGGGTTTGATTGCTGCTCGAAGTCTTTTTTTCCCCCCCAAAGTAACTGCTGTTATTGCAATAACTAAAAACTCAAGTGCAGGACATTTACAAAACCGATCAAAGCTGAAGATGCTGGTAATACCCTCTTCAGTCGGGCTCTGTGGTTTATATGACTTTTTGTCCTTTCGTTTCCATCACTGATCACTTACCACCAAGTATGACCACTGCACGTGAGTAAGCGCTGCTGAACTCCTCCAGCCTGACATCCCCGCTACCTACCTGAGCATCTTTGCAGTTGCTCACACAGTGTTGACCGGAGGGTGTACAAAACCCCCGGTACCCACACTAAAACACATGACCAACAACACAGCATTTACCCACTGCAGAGTTCCAGAGAACCCTGCTGCATGTAAAAATAACGTGGCGAAGAGGGTTTGAAACCATCACGTAGCTGTATCACACAGCCTTGCTTGCTTAGCTCTGGGGGTTTCCAGCTCCCAAAACATCAATGAGCACGATTTGGCCTCCAGCCCTGGCTCCACAGCCGGACTGAAGGATGCACTGACTGCAGGCAGCATGTTCCTAGAGTCAAACTACTGGAGTGGGATATTACACCCCAGCTCAGTGGCCATATCCGGAGTCACAGTGAGAGAGAAGAGGGAAGTTGCATTCTCCCAGCCCACAAGTTTTCTGAGGTTTCCTCATGTTGGAGAGATGAGCAAAGCCAACAACTTCCCACTTATAAAAGCACACTGCAAAACCACGGCAGCTGGAGCTCAGACCTAAACATCTCACAAAGATCCTGAGTAACCGGTAGGACAGCACAGATCTATATGGATGTGCATCATGCATCACCAGTATGTTTTTCTGAAGAGGCCACCAACATGACTGTGCCTGAAGAATAATCACTATTTCCCCCTTATCCCAATGTCCATTTACAGAAAATAAAAAAGCAGTAATTTTACTGAATCGTTTACCACCTCACAGCCTTCTAAAAGGACAGTCATCTGCCACAGAAAGCGGCAGATCCAAACTGATTTTTCCCCTCGATTATGTTGCTTCACCATTGCATAATGCTTTGTTAAAGCATTCGCACTCTTATGCAGGAAACCACAGCCAAGAGCAAACTGTGTTCCATCTTCTATAGAAGTCCTCCTCTACTGGAATTTGTAATATCTTTTCTGTAGAAACAGCTGGATGTGTCCTGGCTTGTGAGGCTTGCTAATAAAACTGATGAACTGCTATGCTGTCAGGAAGTACGTGCTTCTGTCTGAAGAGTGATGATCTTAATCTAAGTATTCATTCGCTCCTTCCAAAAGCTGTAAGCTAAGAGGAAAATGTTGCATATGCTTGGCCAAGAGTTACCGTTTGGTGAAGACATGGAAAAAGTTAACTGAGATAACAGGAGATGGAAATCCCAAAAACAAGCACTCATATGAAGGTTAATTAACCCACACAGATTCTTCCAGATGCAAACCTTCACAAGCCAATGGTTAGTTCAAGCTTATTTCCCTTTAAACCTGTATGAATAAACCCTATTCCTTCATCTCAAATTGCAGTTGAGATTCGACGGGGAGCGGATTTGGCTTAAACCCCTACACTCTCACAGATTCCCTTTTCCTAAAATCTTCACAGATAACCCAAAAAGCACTCGTAGAGCACGCTACTTCATTTATCACATTCCAAAATCATTATTTCTTTAAGCTAGATTGGAATTTCTCAAGATTAACGACTGCAGATGCTAAGCACAACAAGGGAGGGGTTTAGCAGCTGCACATTCAGGCAGGAGGAGCAGCAAACACAGGGCAGCTCCCTCCCCTGTGTATATAAGGTGGACAAACCCAGGTGTTGAGTGCTCTGATCTGGACTCAAGTCAACGGCTTGTTGCATCAGAGATAAGAAAAGAAGCTGACGGTGCAAAGTGCAGCCAAACTCAAGTCAGGGAAAGCAGAGCAGCAAAGGAAGCAGCTGAAAGGTGCGGCTCACCGCAGCGATCTCTGATAACCAGGTTCCGGCCTTCCTTCAGATGGATGGTCAGCAGGTAAGCAAAGGGGCTGGGCAGGTGGCTCAAACAATCACTTCCTTCCTCTGCACCCTAAAACGAACAGAGAAATCAATCCCCCGCTGCACATCTCAACCAGGCAGACACTTGAACAGAGCAGCTGTGCTCACAGACCTTCTTTCACTGGGGAAACCTTTACAGTGCACTTGTCAGAAAAAGGAATAAAGATGTTTTTCTGAGACTTCGTTTCATTTTATACAGTTCTAGAAGATACAAAAGCCACAGCGGGCAATGCTACTTAGGAGGTTTTGCCATAGCAAACTCAGTAATTCTTGTTCAGAGGTGCTGCCAGTGTTACATGCCACGTCACCGCCACCTGACTGGCCTGTTTGGTGAAAGCAGCCACTGGGCAGCCCTGGGGAGGTTAACAGAGGACAAAAGCAGAAATATTCATTCAGAAACAGCAAATACATATCACATGACAAGCATGTGTCGCAGCTGTCAATGCCTTTTCAGACTGTTGTAAAACCATCATCAATTTCTCACGTCCTATACCCATGTTAAGGTATTTGAAGTCCTTATTGTGATGCAGTGTATTACTGGGCCACTGGTTGAGTATTTAAGCTGACGCTTTCATCAGTTATTCACTGCAATGTAGAAACTACAGAATACTTCATAAAATAACAGAACACTATTTAAAATATTTGTGTCTTGCACTGCCACAACAAATGCCCTCAAAATGCCACACTGGAAAAATCTACAGAAGATTTCACCTGCTGGTTTTGTTTTGGGGCTTTTTTGGCTGTTGCGTTTTGTTGGATTTTTTTGGTGGTATTCTGTATATTTTTCACCTGTAAGAAGCAAAGCAGCGAAGAACCTGAACCTAAAAATATACGCTTCCACCAAACAGTCTGATGAAGTTAAAGGACTTACCATCTGATCATCAAACATTTGAGAAGATACCGACGACTCTAAATCCATTCCTCCACATTCCTATTAAAAAAAAGTACAAAGAATTAGACAACAGTAATGTAAAGACCAAGAAAATTCTCCTAACATCCCTCAAGTCATTAATATTAGTGAAGAAAACCCTCATAACCATTTAAATTATTTCTTCAAACACGTTTATACTTCTGCTTACAGGCTACCAAATAGTTCAGATGGGATTTTTTTTCCCTTGTTTTACAGTGATTGCACACTTAATGTGATCTTCAGTGTGATCTAAAGATTAAGTGCCTGCTTCTAGAGATTGGCATCAATTCTCCTCCACAGTAGCAATGTGCCCTTCCAGTGCTGAAAGTCCTTAATACAAACTCCTGATGCCTGAGGGTTACTGCATCTGGTGACTCACCAGCTGGAGTTGCAGTGCTGACCCTTATTCCTGGACAGAATTTAACGGGTTGAATCTCCAAGTTTCCTCTGTGAGAAGAAATAATATAAATTCCAGTATTGGTGGCAGCAGCAAAGATACCCCGGGGCTGCACAGCGGGCGGTACTTTCACATCACTACCAGTTTTCTTTAATTGCCCCTAAGTTAGGATCTAAGAGATGGGTTTTTTTGCAACATCCCCATTGTGTTTTTTGATTTAGAACCCTTTAAACTTTTGGTTTATACTCAGTAACTCAGGTATACACATATACGATGTGTGTAACTCCAAGGGATGGAAAGACCATGAAAATAATAATAGTAATAACAATAAATGGTCGAAGGGAAAGGGGAAAAAAGATGCTGGACGTGTACTTCCCCACATTCTATAGTCACTGGAAGGCTCAAGCGATTGTTATTAGAGCACATTAGAGGAAGTCAAACATTTCCTCCTAAAACTGACTCACACAAAAACTTGAAGCTATGGTGGCATGGTGTCTAGACTGCCCAGACACACAAGGGGTTCACTCCATGCTAAGGACGTGACTGATGCTATTTTGACTACCAGGACAGCCTACCGTTGTCACTTACGTTGAAAGAGGACCTACATGCATGGGCAACTCTTTGGTTTAATGCAGGGCAGTCACAGCCCATTCAAATACAGGGATTTATCCTAAGAGCAACCACTTCACTCTACAGAAATGCACACAAAGTGGAATTTGATCCCCACGTGAAGACGTCATTGCGTGCAGTGCGGTAACATCCACATCCCTCTGATGAGAGCTGCATTGTATTGAGCAGTAGACAAAGAAAAACAGAACCAGCTTCTGCATCACACATAAAACCAAGATATATTGACATGCTAAAATAAATACAAGCTTCTGTGTAATTATTCTTCTCCTGTCCCCGAATACATATATTTCGTATCAGGAAGCACAGCACTTCTGTACTGCAAGTAAAATTTTACTCGCATGACAGACGAAATTTAACATTATGGTTCCCACAGTAATCATAACTTGGCCATCTTGCAAAAACACATTAGAAGTAGAAAAATTATTATCATAAAGAGCAGCAGAAGAGTCTCCTTGCACAACAGAGCTGAGTTACAGCTGCTAGGGGAACTCTAACTTGGAATATCCTGACTAGTATGCATAAAATCTCACTTGTGTGCATTAAACCAAGTACTTCTATAGTCATCTTTCTCTTCAGAGGAATCCCCTACAGGCACCATCACTGGCATTGATAACACTCTGGCTTCACAGCTTGTTTTGCATTGCATAAACACAGAATCAAAAATGTATTTTTTTCACTTTATCTTCGTATCATGTAAAGTGCTATTATTCCAGGTAGCTGATTGCAGTAAGATCACTGAATATAGATGAACGTTCAGCTGGAAATACATCCCTGAAATCTTGATTGTAATTAACCACAGAGATAATTCTGAACTTAAACATGAGCAAATGAGGCCACGCTCATGAAGTGGGTCAGAGTTCCAAATGTGTCTGTGTACAAAAGTAAAACAGCAGCACATGCACGAATACATATATATTAATCAAACTTTGCTCCCGATTGGGCTCGCAATCTTTACCATCTCGTTTGGTGTGGAAGAATGACTCAAAACGCAAGTTCATCAAGTGCATCGGCAACCAGACAACGCTTGGGTTTGCTAATGACGCACAGCAAGCGTTAGAAGATGAAGAAATGATATTAGTGCACTGCAGCAGTGATGCATGACCACAGGCAGAAAGTGTCCTTAGAAGTGCCATTATCTCATCTGCAACCTGAGCAAACGAGGCAGGGGTTAAAGGCAACGTCAGTAACTCCTTCACCCTTCCAATTTGCCTAGCTTGCTGCAACAGAGGATAAAGTAAGTCAATCTCTTAGCAAATTAATATGTAGTACGTGCAGCAGAACCTTTACTGAAGACGGAACACACCGTGCACTGACAGCTCCGTGCTGAGCATTTAGAAGACTGACAACCACAACCCCACACTGAGCTCGTGCGTGAGGCTCAGGAAGTATCTCATGCTATTGGGTGACCAAAGGAAACCAGGAAATGAGTAGGTGGCATGTGACAAGCAATTCAGGGGGAAAAAAGCTCAACCTACATCTTTGCTTTTTTTAGTTTGTTTTGTTCCAGGGATCTGCCTTCCTTTTGAGTTACACCTCACTAATCAGTGAAGCTGCTCACAAAAGAATGAGTTGATAGTTGTGCTCTCTACAGCAACCTCGACTAGTAGGCATGCAACACGCTATTTCAACCTGAGGCACGCAGAGCACAGATTTTGTGCCTGTTCAGTCATGTAGAAGAGCTAAATGTGAAAAGATTGACTTTAGTATTCCTTATCTGTTTCTACATTCGCTTGCTTCATTCTGCCACTCGTTATTTAGAAATAATCTCTCTCTGCATTTAAAAGTTGTTACTGGAGGCAGATTACAGGAAGGAAGGTAGTGCATTCACGCTGAGCAATGGTTTGGTATGAAATTAAATATACAAATGTTTATGTGCACAAACGCACACACATACATGGGGAATGATTTAAATGCTACAGTGACTAAGACAGTCTGCTCTGCACCCGGAGGAAACTGATCTTGAAGTTAATCTATTCCATCACTACACAATTGCCACCTTCTGCTGAAGTACGTAGCTTGCCCAAAGTCAAGCAGGATTTGGGATTACTTTTGGCACTGCTGCAAATACACTCACTGAATATTAGCTCAGAATCTGTTGGTCTGTAACAGCAGGAAAGGATTGCTGATACCAGTACAACCTGGAAACAAACTCCTCAAATGACACCAAGTCCATAGTCTCCAGTCAGCTGCATATGCTGATTAACCTGAGATGCTACTATTTCAGATGTGGTACAGCAAAGAATTGTAGAATATCCCGAGTTAGAAAGGACCCATAGGGATCACTGAGTCCAACTCCTAGAAATAAAGTGCTATACTATTTTAGCTAGTTTTAATGTAGACAACAGAAAGCCAGCAAGTTTGCAATTTAGCAACTAGAAGCGATAGTCACTGGCTACTCATGGGATATGCTGCGTCACAGCAGGCTAGGTGCTAGCTCTGCTTCAATAAGAATGCACAGACCTGTGAAATGCAGAACAAGTGGTTTTCTACCAGCAAACATCACTTTCCCTGTAGTAGCACTGACCATAATTTTGAATGAAGAGCTCAAAAGGTAAATGTGCCTGTGAAATCACCAATCTCAAAGGAGAGCTTCATATCAAAATACGTCTTCCATTTTTGCATCTCAGAGGACAAAAGCTGCCATCCCAGTGACAGCTAAACTATGGGAAAACGACCTCAAAACACAGGTCAAAATCTAACCTTCCTAGGGATAACTCGATTGAAAGAGATACATTTCCACAACACAAACAAAACAAATTTTGGCTAAAATGTTTCAGACAACCATCATGCACCTGCAGATTCTCCACTTCAGGTCAGGCAGGATTTACTGTTTCAGGACAATTTAGACGTGGGTCCTCTAGTTCCTGAGGCACTGTCACAGGAGCACTGACCACAGAGACGGTGAGAAAAAGATGTGATATTTTTGCTGCTCCAGATTGACAGAATAAATATCTGAATATCATGGTTGGTTCACGCTCATTTTGTTTTTTCCTTACTCATTCCTGGCACAGGGTGCCCTTTTCCATCCCTTTATAATCCATTCAAATAAGCCCCGTGATGGCAGCTCAGTCTGGCTAATTGCAAGCACCTTACCTCCATCATCTCACTCGTCAGCTCAGTGCTCAGGTGGGCTCTCTGCAGCAGCTCCAAGAGGTCATCGCTGGACGGTCGCTTCCCCTCGGACACAGGGCTGTCTGCCATACGCACATCCAAGCGGGCCACAGCTGGCTCCGTGCACGCAGCCGAAGGCTGCAGCCATGGCCAGTCCTCTCCCTCCGGCCTCATCGATGAGTTCCTTCTTTTCAGAGACACCACAGGCCTCGGGGCACCGCTGGGGTAGCCACTGGACAGCACCTGAGTGCTCGAATATGTTGTTTCTTCTTCCGTGAGAGTCTCCACCTCCAGCATGTCAGGCACCGACACGCTGAGGCGTCGGTCCAGGGAGCGGACCTTGCTCACCACCATCTTGCTCGACCTCTTCTTCGCCTTCCTCACACTTAAGTTCTGCAGGAACGGCCTCGTTCTCTGCTTCAGGGACCCCCAGACAGATGGTTTCTCCAAGTCCATAGCTGCACACGGAACCTCAGCAATGCCTCTGGTACGAAGCAGCATCAGCGATTCCTGGGGTGATTAAAAGGAAGGTAGGAAGAAGGCAAGTCAATCACGAGAACCAACAGCAGCTGAAGATTATGATTCATGTTGCATCATCTTAAAACTTTCAGTCATTTTTCTAAACAGTAAAAAGAAAGCATGCCACAAAGTATTAGTAAGTGCTTTCCGATGAAATCTGGTAGGTAGGCTTAATTGTTTAGGCAGAAAACAGAACAAGTAATTAATCCCACACTAAAATGCAATGTCTGTCCTGTTTTATGACTGCTATGAGGAGATCTGTTTCATTTCTTCTGCCAAGTGTCGACTGCCAAAAATTGGTGATTTATCTCATTTCAAACTGTTTCTGATGGGAATTAAGTCAAAATAATGCTAGCACACAAAAGAGGTGGCAAAGTTGGCATTGCAGTTTCTGATGATGATTTTCCAGGCTATGCACATCTTTGCTACTTCTTAAGCTATGAGGGTTCTTACATGACTTACAGGTGGACAAGTGCAACACAGAAACCAACTCCACAAACTAAGGGATTGAGGCAGAATAGTCTCCTGATATATAACGTGTAACATCAGAAAGTCCAAGTAAGACCTAAAAATATTCCCTTTTGTCAACATGTTCTCAGTGGAAGTCACCTCTGCAGAAGTAATACTCCTCATAAAGAAGGCAGGTGAGAGAAAACAAGGACAGAAACAAACAGAAGGGATTAAAGATTTTGAAAAGCTGCTGGTGGACTCTCATCTCTCATATATACCTGCAACAGTGAGGGGTGACAAGAAAAGATTCAAACCAAAATCACTCACTGAATCTGCATTGTAATGCAAGGGTCAAAATGGATGCCTCTGTGCACAGGAATATCCTCACGGACAGGGTCTTCCGTGGCTGACAGCTGAACAACCATCCTTATTCTGAAAAGCAGAAAGTCAAATCATCCTCCAAACTCATTAGGAAAAAAGCTAAAGAAACCTTCAAGATTTGTTCTTTTACAGTCTCTGATGACACATGCAACACAGCTTACTTCGCATACCTGTATCAGTAGCAATGTATACCCATTAACTTCATGACTGCTGCTTCCAAAACCCACGGTACATTTAAATACACACAATTGAACAAATTGCATAGTTTACCAAAATTAACTTCATCCACTATCATCCTCATCACTAAGGAAAACATCAGAATGATCAGAGCATAGAAATACAACCGTGCATAAAGCTAGATAGAGAAATCACTGTCTACTCTCTAAGACATCTACTATTACATTTCATTAATTTGAAGGTTGCATTACTAACTTATATTTAAATAATGTTATGACTATCCTCACCATTCTTCCAATGTTTGGGCATCTACAAAAAATTCTTCCCCTGCATTGTTATGCAACAAAAACTATACAATCATCATAGAATCACACAATCCCTCCTGCCTCCATCTGCGTTGCTATACCGATGCTTCCATCTATACTGCTTGCTACAGAATAGTAATATTCAATACAAAAAATAATAAGCTATTACAGCACTACATGCATTCAACTCATCAGTATCAGATTTTGCCCATACAGGAATGTGTGCTAGTATACATACATTGGCTAAACACAGTATTTTCATCTCTAGATCCTGCAGTCAGGCCCAGTAACAGAGCACACATGGACAAACTGGAATTATTTTTTCCTCATAGCATCTCTGAGAAGCAAAACCAATGCTGAAGCACCACGAGCCTCACGCAAGTTCACTGGAGACACGGCTCAATTTGCTCACCCTGGCTGACAGCTTTCTTTCTTCCCTCTTTAGATATAAAAATGCATAAAGCAGTTACAGGCCTTCTTGGTAGCATTTAATCACATAAGAGAAATCATTAGGCCAAACGTTTGCACAAAACATTATGAAACACCACTGCTGGGACTCATTTAAACAACTCCTTTAATGCCAGCACTCCCCGCATTGTTTGTCTACATGCACAAAACCTGCAACATGAATTCAGTGTAAATAAAGGCAGGACCCAGCTCGCAACCCTCACCTCCCAAGGCCCTTGCCGCTTCCCATTCCCTTCCTGTTATTCTCCACCATTCTCAATTTGACGACCCACTGCTATGGTTTTTTACTCTGTTTGCTTAGATATTTTGTTTCCTAGCAGCACACCAGTTCCTGTAAGTTTTATGCAATTGCATTCTTTTAGGTTTTTTTTCATGCTACAAAAGTCCACTCAGCAAGGATGGCACACAGGGACCACGCGGTACATGTGAGACCCACTCGCACTCATCCCACCATGAGCAAACTCTTCCCCAGTGCAGCCAACCACAGTGGAGGAAGAAAAATAAATCAGAGATAAAACACAAAAAGTTTTTGCTTCATTTCCAGGACAGCAGCAAAGATGCTCCAGCAGCTGCCACCAAGCAGTGCTGGCAGTATTTGCTGTGTAAGGAAAGCACAGGGATGCCTGAAGTGAGGCCAGAGAAGCTGCTCAGCCCAGCCCTGCACTGCCAAGAGGTTTGGCCATATTCCACCCCTGAAATCACACACACACACACTCCTGCTGCAACTGGCACTTTTGTTTTACAAACGCTGTCATGACAAGCAAATTAATCCAAATGACTGTTGTAAAGCACAAATGAAAAAACTATTTTGCAACAGCAAGTGTCCTGGTTTTAGGGGAAAAAAAGCCTAAATACAACCTGAAGTGCAAATGCAGTCTGATGTCTGCCAGATGCAGACTGGCACTTTTTTCACTTCCTCACTTCATGCAGGAAAAAAAAAAAACAAAACACAACACACAAAACCACCCCCACGAGCAGAAATTCATTCCCCAGAGAAAACAGTGCAAAGTGAGGGATGGGGACCACCACACAACCCAACGTGGTACTGGAGCCAGAGGTACCCCACACCCAAAGAGTGCAACATGGACTTGCACAACTGTTGCTTCTACTGAACAATGGATTGCAATTGCTAATAAACCCAGTCCATTCTCTCTTCCTCCATCAGTTTTCCTCTACTTCTCTTTCCCACACTGAGCGGCATCAATAAAAACACATTTATAGAGAGAAATTGCCCGTTTCTTACAAAAGCACATTCCCCATGTCAACATCTTGCTCACGTAATCCTTATCTCCCATAGGCCAGCAGCTTTTCCTTTTCCTTCCACTGTCTCAGAAGTTCAGTGCCAAGCTTATCTCCAAATATCCCCTAATCAACCACGGGGAGAGGTGTACTTTGCCAAACTGTGGCTCTCAGTACAGCCTCTATTCCTTCCTTGCAACGATGGCGCATTGTACCGAAGAGCTGCAAACAATGATCATTCAGGGAGAAACATTTCCTGTTATCAATGTTCACTCGGTTGTTTTCAATTGAATGGCTCCTTGCTCTTATGCAAGAAGAAATAAACAAATAAATAAATAAATCTTTCTAGCCTATCTTCTTCAGCGTATTCTGTAACGTGCTGCTAAAGCTCAGAGGCTCAGAGCAATCCATATATTTTAATCCCTTCCTTCAGAGAGACCACTCTGGACTGCACCTGTCATTTTTATTACATCTTGTTCTTTAGCTTCATCTCCTCCTCTTTTGGGGGCAACGGGGACTAGGAAAAAAAAGATTAATGACACAACAACTGCTAACAGCACATCATCTGACTGATGTAATGAGTATTTCTAGCTGCTTATCTTCCCTTAAGTACCTTCTGATCACAGTCCTTCGGTTCACTTTTTCCTTTTTTCAAGCAATGTTTTGCTCCCCCTCACTGTAGCACACACTACTTACTCCCTTAAGTAGTTACAATACTCAGAGATAAAGCATTCTTTAGATGTTCTAGGAGGCGGCTCCAAGAGAGATTTCAAAAGTCATTGGAACTATAGAGAAATCATCCTGTAATTCAGCTTCACTTACAGTCCTGTCAGGAAGCCAGAACTGGGACACAAAACCAAGCTGATTTACATACTGGAAATCACAATACGTTCCTGCTCTTCTCCTTAAGTAACCACACTCTGCACATCCAAAGTGCACAACGCTCATTGAAACACCCCTCAAACGCTCCCTGCCAAAGCCCTTAAGATGCACCCTCAAAGCCAGCAGATAGATCTGAGTACAGCTGCAAACAAATGCTAGCCAACATTTAGACCTTCAGTAGCTGAAAACAGCAACACGTGTTAGAAGCTGTTAGGAAGATGCCCTTCAGTTGCTTACATCTTACCATAGGTTCACACTGGATAGTAACTAACGGAACTCCCTCGCTACATAACCTGTCAGTTCTGACATAGGTAGGGTACTCACCCCAATCTCCGGCTGCCTGGCAGACACTGCCATGAAATCTAACATTACATGATTTACAAAGCTAATCATGCTTTTCCTACAAACATAAGCAGAAATTAAACCATTTCTCCCCGAGAGTTAAAAATAAAAAGGAAAATATGAGGAAAACAGCTCTCAGCTGGCTTAACAACAACTGTATGTGCTGGACTGTTATTGCAGTGAAGTGCCTGAGTCCTGTATGAACCATTACAATCAAGAGCAAAATCACTTCTGAAAAAGAAACCTCTGCTTTCTTCTTTGCAGTGGCTCCTTTTGGTTGCAATTGGAAATGCAATACTTAACCATAAGCATCGACTGCCATAGAGATGAGAAAAATATTTACCTGTACATCTAAACAAAGCCACAAAACATCTGCAAATCCATCCAAAGCCAGAGCTTTGTTCAGAGCTACCGGTATCTCCTGGAACATTCCAAACTCAGCACCAGCTACACCCATACTTAAAATAGTTAAAATAAAACTGCATACTTCACCACAGACAAGATATCCCTTGGGTTACCAAGACCTTCAAGCACTGGGCTTCTTGTGCAGAGAAAAAGAAGTCCGAAACAGAGATCTGATCTAGGTGGGCTTGAGGCCATTCCCTTGGGGGCGATCACACAAGCTAGCAAAGGCCACTGAATTAGATACGTACGTGACAATATACAACAAGTGAGACAGATCTTTCTCCCTGCATCCATGCCCTGCAGGGCAGGGTAAATACCTGAGCTTAAATTTGCGACAGCACCAGAAGTCTAATCTCAGTCTGATTCTGCACAAGCTAATTACCCTGGGGAAATCAGTGTCAGAATTATTTTTAGTACTAACAAGCATCAAAGGGAGCACACTGCTGAAGTGTAGCTAACATCTCCATTGCACAGGCAGTTTGCTGCAAAAGCAGGGTCAGGTCTTGGCCAGCTCCCAAATCTTGCCACTGTGTTTGGATTCAGGTTTCCTTTTCAGGGCTTCAAATAATGCAAGTCTAGCCACATCTCTTCTGTGCTACTGTTACAGATTCATTTGCAAAGTGTACTGGGATGCAGCATTTTTACAAATATGGCCTGATGATGCCAAACTCGTGCTTCACAGAAAGCAATTTTGTTAACTGAATGCTTGAATGGAAGATAACCAAAGGAAACTAAACTAGCTCTCTTGATGTGAGGAAGAATCCTACAGTTTTTGCTATAGAAGGACATAGGACTAAAGGAAAACGCAAAGCTTAGGAAGAATGTGTTTGTTCTGTGCATACAATAAAGGCATCTTGAATGAAACTGTCCTTAATTATGGTTGTTGGGCTATCTGTCGTACCTCGATCCCCCTCAGATCCCATGGGCTTTTCAGGCTCTGGGTGTCTGGATCCCACGCCTGGCTTTTCATTTCTCAAGTTGCTCAAACACGATGAGCTCTCCATCAAAGCCATGAAATGAGCACCTATCTTCCTCCATTTTTCACATGAAAGGAACAAGGACGTTCCAGCTCTTTTGCACAATCTGCAGAGCTTTCATCTGACCTTTTTCGAGCAGACAGTAAGTAGAAGAAGTAAGAGACCCACCAGCTGCTACCAGCACCTTAAGATAGTACCTGAGAGTGAAAGCTGCTGAAAAAAAAAAAAACCCTGCACCTGACTATAGCTTGTTTAAGTACTGCTTTCGGTACGTTTCTGCCTATTCTGAAACCAAAGAAAAATGATGAGTATGTATGTGGGGAAATGAAGGAGGAAGTGCTGGGCTGCATTCTTCTAAAAATATTACACAATTTCCTTCCACTCTTTCAACTTCCTTCAAAACACTGTCACTTGTAATTGTACCTGTGCACGCCATAAGGTCTCCTTCCATCTAATTCCTACGACTGCAGTAAGGAGTTACAACCATATATGTTGTTTATAATGTCATACCCCACCAAGCATCACACCTCCCCAGGGACATCTGGGCATGAAGCTTTGCCTCCTGCAGCCATCCAACCCAGAAGGGGCTGTGCGCACCAAATCACACCCCAAGCAAAATCCTAGAAGGACAGATGCTGCCCTTCAAAGGCACTGTGCCACGTGCAGAGATGGGGCCAGCAAGCGGAATGTTTCTTTACCACTGGATTCTCTAATGTGCCAATCACACACCTGGAAATGCGGTACATGGAGCAGAGCACATCCAGGAGTATGGGAAGAGGGAAAGCTGATGAGCAGCAAGGGGAAGGAGTGCTGTGGGAAGCCAGCACGTACTGGCATAGCGACATCTAAAATAAATCATAGAATTGCTCAGGTTGGAAAAGACCTTAAAGATCATCGAGTCCAACAACAACCCAACCAACTAACAACCCTAACTAACAAATGGGAAAAAGGAAGGCAGTACAAGGGAAGAGAGGCAGCGTCATGTCTTCCAGCAGCTCCAGAGGGAATTCAGGCCTGCAGCCTCCTCCCTCACTCTCTCCTTCAAGCCCATCACCTCCCCGGTAACAAGAGGAATATTTTTGTAAGAAGAGGTGCACAGAAATAGATCGTCCCTTTCCATAACTCACGGTGAAAACAAACCTAGGAAGGAAACTGGAGACTCATTTCCAGAGGAGGCCCAGTAAGGCAGAGCCTTTTTACCAGCACTGAAATATCTCTTCTTTAAAAAAAAAAAGTTTGTGCTTATATGCAAATCACTTGTGTGTGTTCCCTAAATAACAACCGTTACTGTCAAACCACTTAGGAAAAGTCAGTGGCTACAGAGGAAAGACTGATTTAAAGCTCCGCACAATTCTGTAATGGCAATTTACCAAAGGGGCAGCCTGGTCTGGTGGTTGGCGACCCTGCACATGGCAGGGGGGTTGAAACTCAATGATCATTGTGGTCCTTTTCAACCCAAGCCATTCTATGGTTCTATGAAACTGAACACCTACCAGAAGGCCTGATGCCAGCTTGCTAAGAACCACTAGCCTCCATACAGCAAATCCTCGCATTTTGGTACATTGCATCAGGCATTGCCACTGGGAAAGGTGAAAGAGAGACTGGAAAAGCTGCATAGAATGAAGCCTCCAGGAAGCTTTTGGTGAAAGGAAATGTTTGAGGCTTTCAGTGCCATCCCTCGCACTGTCACGCAACCCAGAACACGGCGTGTGGCCACGTAACAGCACAGAGACGATGATGGATGGCCACGACGACCACAAGGGAAACGGAGGATCCAGAATCACAAGGAAGCTTAAATGAAGAATAAAACAATTATCTCGCACTCAGCAAAGCAGTCGTCAGATCCTCCATACAGAGGGAGCTCATTCACAGCCACAGTAAATATGTTTCTGACCTCCATACGGTAAATCTCAAGCAAGTGTTTTTTGGAGGGGCACAAAACAACTCTCTCACTGATGTGTTCTTCTATGGCAGCACTGCTGGAAGGCCCAACGGTTCTCAGCTACCCAAGAAATTAAGCTTGAGCACACAGAACTACTGCACACTTATGCCTATGTTACAGTCGTGATCACTTAAGCGTAATGACGATTTGGCTCAGGGTCTTTTAAAGTTGAATTTTGGAGTAGCTGAGATAAGAAACTAAGAAAAATAATAAGACAGGAGAAGAAAATTATTAGGGAAAGATTCCTGGAAACACACACATTTGAAAGCCTTGTTTTGGCATTCCTTGGCTATAAGGTAGCAAGGATACAGTGCACCTGCTATAAGTTTAGGACAAAACCGTGTCAGCAATGCTGTGCTTCTAAAAATGACAGTAACTTAGATAATAAGAGTAAGCCATAAGGTGCATTGCTAACTTAGTAAACATAAGCTGAAATACACTTCATTTGGTTAAAATGTGGAAAAGAGATATAATATAAACTAACCACTAATGCCAAGATTTCTCTTGCTTACACCAGCCCGGCTTCTGGGTAAGAAGTAGGACTGTTACATGATGGAGAAGCGAGTACATGCATTAGGATGCCTTCATTCTGAAGTGACGGAGCTTCATCCTACTTATTTATACCTGTAGCTCTGGGGAATGGATTCATCCTAGACAGACAATAACGTCTTCCTTGAAATATGAAAAAGCAAAAGCATGCAACTAAAACCAGTCACACCATTCCTCCAAGCGACGTGGCAGTAAGATGTTCAGCATGCAAATGGCAGAATAAACCTAATGACTCCTCTAAACTTCGTTCTTCTTAATTGCACAGACTAAGCGTACACCAGCACAGGTCTCTCTAACCACTAGTCATTTCTCACCGAAGTGAAACTCTGAGGTTTATCTTTCCATGCAACATTTGAGTTTGCAGCCTCCAGGAAAAAGAAACACGCAACTTGTCTCTGGGTTCTGTTACAGCCCGATTTTCCCACTGAGAAGATCAGACAAAGTAGGTAAATTTAACTCTCATTTGTTAGCAATCACATACTGACTCTACCCAAGTCTGCACACCAGTTTTTCACTTTGCTAAAGCTGAAGCCCCTGTAGGCTGACAACATTCTCAAGAAAACCACAAGCTACAATTCCAGTAACTATGAGCAGATCGAATAAAAAGGTAAAAAATAAAATGAAATATATGGGTTTGGCCCATCTTAATGCAAGGATGAAGTGAACCATTCAGACTTTTAGCTGCATAACTTCAGAGAACCTTAACATTACAGTAAAGTCACACGGCGTTATTAATTCTAGTGCATCCCAGTAATTGACTTAAACAGAAAAGCTATCCAAAACACAAAGACAGTTTGTATCAGGTAACTTAAAACCTTGCTTTTAGATCTAAGACATTTCATTTATATGACAAACCCCCTCCAGAGCTTTGATTTTGCGCATCTTTGTCCTCCCTGGGGCTACAAGCAGTGCATCCTGTTGGAATTAGGCTCACTGTCATTCTGGTCACTCAATCTGATGTCACTGGCAATTTTCTTCACCCTTTTCTGGTTTAAACCCAGAGTTTTCCAAAATATTCTGTCCTCTCTAGGACTGTCTGAAGAGCATCTTTATAAGCATTGGCCATTCTCACTGAATGCCATCAGGGTGACTACCTCTTCTGTTGGCCTGAGGAACCTAAACATCAGCTTAACAGTATTTTGAGTACTTTTATTCAAGATCCAGAGTTTGCTGGATTTTAATCCATTTCAGTGACATCGGACTGACTGAACAACACAAACCCAAGGTTTGGAGAGCTCCTGACGTCCCCATGCAGTACCCACAAAGAGGTGGGAGGACCCACAAAGACAAATTTCTGTCCAGACCAACCCATTCATACAAAACACTCCAGGCATTTTACACAGCCCTTAAAAATACCACAGGACTTGACTCATCCAAGGTAAATTCGCCAGGCGAGGTGGGGCAAATTCTGTCAAAATTGAAATATCTTTCCTTCAGCGTGCCTGCAGCACCCTTCTCACACTGCCCAATTGCTCATTTGCTCACAGCATTACCATGGGGCGTTTCTACTTCTCCTCTCACATATACACAGCTTCAGGCAGGAGATTTCAGAGCAGATCAAACCAACCCAACCTCTGTTCATCACCATGCCCCGTTCTCACATTCTCCAACTAAATGTAGATTACAACCACTCAGAGCTCATAAACAAAGCTTTTGCAACAGCTGTCAATAAAAACCTTTTAAAGATGCAGTAATTCTTTTAAAGGATTCAAGAGCCATCCAAATTCCATTTACCTGTGCCTCGCAGATAGAGGCAAGAGGCGGTAATTTGACAAGCATCCTGAAATGGGAACTGCCCGCAGTTAGCTAAATAGATTAAGAGGTTTTCTGGTTCAAACAAATTCTTCACCTAAGCAGATGAATGCTTAATCTTCAGCTTTCATTTGATTAGCATCAAAGACCAAATAGATTTTATTTTTTTTGCTAAATGTGACTATGAGACATCCAGTATTGCTCAGTGGATGTTAAATACCAGAATCCTTCTTGCGTTAGAAGAAGTAGGCTCCAATCCAAAGCTCACATGTCCTCACCTAGCTTCTAATAAGCTTTGTGTATCAAATTATAGTTCCATGAAGTTAAACATAACACAGCCACTTACACAAAATCACACCCCAACCACAATGGCACCATCACAATTACCGTTATTTAAGTAGAGAAAAAGGGAGTTAGAATATAAACACACAATCAGTTCTGAGAAACCCACTAGCATACATAAGAGATCAAATATTTGTATTAAAATAAAAGAAAACCAGGCGAAACAAAACTCTACAGTTAATTGTTTCCAAGTACAAGAAACCTGGAACAAAGCTGGCTATTGAATTAACATTAATGATTTGTCATTTGCTTCTGCAGATGTTTCCCATGAGGGAAGGTGCCAGAAAACATTCCACTTGAAAGCCAGAGAAGCAGCGGTAAGGAACTGAGTTGTGTTACTTCAATTTATGTGGATATTTTCATTTGAATTTGTCAAATACATCAGATGCAATAGGGCTTTACAATAAGGAGAATCGGTCTGCAATAAGTTTTCAATGAACAAAGCACCACAACACCTTCCCACTTAAAGCCAAATAAGCCAGTGGTATCACAGCCTTGGCAACATGAGTAGAAAAATTATGAAGGCTGTACCAACCTAAAGACTCCACTGAAGGAGAACTTACTTTGCAGAACACAAATGGAGTTCTTAGGAGTGGGTAGAATTGTCAAGGGTACGAGTACTTTCCAGAAAGGAAAGATATGAATATTTCCCCCCCCCCCATTTTGGATGGTAAACAAAATAACAACGACAAGAAGATTTCAAAACCTATGTCACTGTCTTACTGGTATTTTAGCAAATTGTTCTTGTGGGAAAGTGAAAACAAGCTAGCAAGGAGCACCTGTGTAAATACACACGAAACAAGCACCAGTGTGGCAAGCAGAGAAGTCATCCTCTGCATCAATTTAACTCAACTCTCCCCATGCAGTAATCAAGAAACCATAAGAAAGCATCTAAATTAACTACTTGCAGTTAAGGACTATCAGAAAGCATTACCACCAAGCAATGCTATAAGACCAAAGACCACACCATGCATCCCAGCTACACAAGTGGGGTTCTCTCTGGTGACAGGGAGGCTGGAAATGTGCACATCTAAGCTGGAAGCGTTCCAGCACAAATTCCACATGATGCCTTGAAGGCTCCCAGCTCAAGGGTCTGTTTTTTCTTAGACAACTACTGAGGTCCATGGAAAGCACAGGCACAATTTGCCACCGCCAGCCCTGGTGAAGGGCTTATCAGAAGGTGGCATCAGCAAAAACATAACATTCTTCTGATTTTCACAAAATAATTCAATTATTTCATGTGATAAAACAATGAAACTTTGCAGCTGCAGGGTAACCTTGCAAAACATCAGGTTGATTTGCAGAAGGTTATAAACAGCCAACTGATCAAAATTTAAGGAAACTGTATTATGCACGCTCCTGTAGATCTTCCCTAAGCTTGAAAACTGAAGTTGCATCCAACATTCACCTGCTTGGATATATTTTGGGCAAAGTAATGGTGACCTGAAAGTAACCTCGCCAAATTTTTACCCCATACAGCGTGTAAGTGGATTGCATTGCTCCAAATATCACTTCAGCCCAATAAGCTGCCTCTAACGCTGACCAAAAGCAGATGTTCAGAGAAAAGAATATAAGGTCGGCAAATGATATAGACTCCACCTGCAAAACAATCTCCTGGTTTCCAGAAATCTGTTATTTAGGGGCTGCTTCAGCTAGAAATCATATCTGCAGCTTCGAGATAACCAGCTCTAGAACACTTTCCTATATGGATTTGTCACTCCTTGCAAAAGGAATGCTATACAGTGATGAGTTCCATAGGGAAGTTATGCGTGTGAACCAGCATCTCCTTTCACTGAGAAGAAACTCAGGATAAAAAAAAAAAAATAATCACTGAACTTTCCCCATTTATTCTCACTTCAGGTTTTGAGTTATGTGAAATAATGAGCCATTTTTAAGTGGAAGGGACAGGTCAAATGGTTTTCAGCTTGTCTCCAAGTGTCTGTGCGAGGTTTTGCCTTGTTTTAAGGACTGCATTTTTAATCAACAATAACAAAACTTGTAATTCCCAAACACTTTTAACAGGAACTCGCTTCACATCAGCACAGCAGCTACACAATGAGTTAGTACAAATACAAGTACACAGGTGAAGGTATTTGCCCTAGCACAGAAAGGCAAGCCATCATGTGGGTGGCAACAGCACAGTTTGCTTTCACTTTAGGGGCAGGACAGGCACACAACGCATCCGCAGTGCCTTACTACTTGCACAGTACTGGAGATCCAGGGAAGATGGAGCACAGCTAATAAATGAAGCGTTTTATTAACAACTTCCTTATAATTGCTGCCTAAGGTAGAGCAAAACCACCAACGCAGCAATCACCCCAGTCTGTGGCAATGCTGGTAAACCTGTAGTTACACCCAATCTAATTTCTTCAAGTGAGAAATTGCCAAGCATTTAATATGATGATCAATCATTGGACCAATTGAACAGGAAACCTGGCCCAGTTTCTCCTAGCTCATGATCCTACAGCCCTCATTCAGGACTGTCATTTACACGGGATACTCCCCCCCCCAAAAAAGTGTAAATTTAGAGACACAAACTGCCCAAAAACGAATAACTCCTTTACTTCCATCATCTGATTGTCACAGCATCAACAGGCACTCTCAGGTGCAGCTGTTAGGCTGATACTCAATTTGAAAGCAATGTTGGAGGCACTTGTGTCTCTGACAACCTCATAATCCTGCAAAGAGCAATTTCATTTTGAGAAACAGTCCCCCAGGACCCGGGGAACATTTAACTGCTTAGCGTGGGTAGGAATAGACTGGGGAAAAGCTGTCCTGTCACTTAAAAGCAAGCTTCTATTGCATGCATGCTGTCGAATAAATACAACTTGGAGTAAAATGGGAATGTGGGAAGGATGCCAACATAAATCGTCTAGATCTGAGGAAATCAGGAGCAATTTTCCACTCAAGGATGGAACTGGTACAGAGGAAATTAGGGCATATTTAGCATGCTTCGGCCTCCTCCGCCAAGGTGAAGCCGCCCTCTTCCCCTCCAGAAAGAGTGAGCCAGGAGCCCCACATCTCCACACACTGCCCAGAGAGACCCAAATTCAAATCCCCACACTAAAATTAGTTCACAGTTTAGGGATGAGTGACCCAAACCGACAGGTTCTCCAGTCATGGCAGCACCTCGAGCTGCTGCACACACGCACGAACTTCACTGCAGCTAGGCAGAGGCCTGATGGCAACCTTCAGAGACCTCATGGCAACCTTCAGCTAACAAGAAGAAATCCTCTGCAGAGACGAGGAGATGAGCAAATCACTGTGACTTAAACCAAACCAGCCAAACGGATACACAATATTGCCTGGAAAATCTCTGTGGGGGGAACCGCGGGATGCAGGCCGCACGCCAGCCCAACCTGGTTCGCCATAGACAGCCCCAAAACCCAGAGGGCCTCAGCATCCAAAGCACAGCCAGAATCATCCTTAGGAGCAATTCTTGCCTGAGCATGCATTACAAACAATTATCTGTTCAAATAAGAGGAATTTCATCAACACAGTTACCTGGAAAACAGCTTAAACCTATGCAAAAGGCATCACAAAAAGAAGCCGATCCAGTCTTGCAGCTGGGGACAAGAAACGCCTCCAGCCCTCTGCGACCACCCTGTGCACTGGGGTCAATTTTAGGGATCCCCGTGCTATTTGGGTGCCTACCTGTACCAAGTGTAGTTGCAGGTGTTCCTTACCATCTCGGGTTTTAATGAACAGCTTCACTACACATATACATACACACAGGTTAGGCTGAACCAGGCTCTGAGCAACCTGACTGAGCAGCAGGTGTCCCCGTTCAGTGCAGGGGAGTTGAACGCCCCTCAAACTCTTCCTGCACTGACTGCAAAGTGGAGCTGCACGTGCTGAATCCACCCTCAGCCTCCACCACCCGCAGGCTTTTCTGCCTCACGATAAGCTATTTTGTGACGGCAGGGAGCAGCAGCAAGAAACGAAACAAACGCTCCCGTTCACCCTGACAGCCAGAAGCACCCATTCAATAGGATCATCGCTGAGCGAACTAAGATCACTGCAGGATACCTGACAACTTCTACAGCTCAATCACCAAAAAATTAACACCAAGATAGCCAGGTGAGATGTGGGGACAAATCAGGGATCGGGAGAAAGGCGTTCGGGTCTTTTCAGCGTAACTTTGTTATGTAGATAACAAACATTCACACGACTCTGACCGCTCTGCTCCGAGTCTCTTGCACTGCGTCGCAGAAGCTGCACGTTGCAAAGCAAAAGCAAAGAGCGGAGTTACTGCAGAGCCGCCCACTACAAACTTACTCCCCCTGGATACTTTTAGTGCTACAGGAACAAAGTCCGATAACAACTCGGCCAGCCACAAAACAAGCAAAATCCACTAAGTCCCATAAAAGAAGCATAAAGCCCCAATCCCGCAGGCAGCTTCGCTTTTTCAAGAGAAGCCACTGTTATTTACCCCACCGCGACCAAACGCAGATAACAACAAGAAACAGCCGCAGCCTCGCGACGGTGGGGCGAGCCGGGTTACCTGCCAGCCGGGTTACCTGCCAGCCGGGCACGGCCATCTCCAGCCGCACCGCTCGGCGCCCGCGCTGCTCGCCCCGCGGAGGGCACGTGTTGCTGCCAGCACCGCTTCCTCCTCCCCGCGAACCGCGCCGCTCCCACCCCCGGCCCGGGGCGGTGCCACCTCCGCCTCCCTGCGCGCTTCCCCCGCCTCCGCCGTGGGCCCGGGGGGGTTGGGGCCGTTCCCAGAACCTCCTGCGGTTATCGCAGCATCCCCCCCGGCAGCCGTCGGTTCCTTCAACGCAGCGTCCTACGATGGTGTTTCCCTCCTCTCAGAGCAGCCCCATCTCCAGGAGCGTTCCCTTCCATACTCCATACCTCTGTCCCTCCATCACCACTCCCCATCTCCAATCCCCCCCCAGTCACCTGCACTCTGTCCCCCAAGAGCATCCCCCCAAGGCAGCGAGTTTTGTCCCCAAGGCCCGTGGGCAGAGGGGAAGGTGGTGGACAGTCCTTAATAAGGGTGGAGCTGGAAAGGAAATTGCATGCGTGACTACAGGCAAAGGAAAAGAAAACCAACAGCAGCATTGCCACGTAACACATTCTCTTGGCTGCATCTTCAGGTGCCTAGCGATAGAGCCAAGTAGCACAGCTGTGTGTTTGAGGCAAGGTAATCAAGGCAGGGCTGGGTGAGGTGACTTACTTAATTGGCACGCCTGCAGCTGAAGCAAGCCTGGATTTCCCCCATCAGTATGGCACAGTGTGGAAAGGCAAATGGTACCTTGGCAGCAGCGTGTTTCTGGCAGCATTCTGTGGGTCTCACTCTCCACCACACTCCTGCCTGAAAGATCTCATGCAAGACAAACGTCACTGCACTTTCCTGTAGTGTTCAGCCTCCATCAAGCGTGGTATCACTATGCGAGGCACAGAGCAGTAAGTCAAAATGAAAGCTTAGTAATGGAATCTACTTAATTCCCCATCTTCTGCTCACAAGGATTGCAAGTAATCATAGAATAATTTGAGTCGGAGGGGACCCTTAGCAGTCAGCTGGTCTGACACGTCTGCGATGAATAGGAACACTTACAGCGGATCAGGTGCTCAGAGTCCCTCCAGCCTGACCTTGGGCACCCACCACCTCTCTGGGCAACCTGTGCCAGTGCCTCACCATCCTAACTGGAAAAAAAACCATCTTCCTTATATCCAATCTAAATCTCTTTTAGTTTGAAACCATTTCCCCTTGTCCTATCACAACAGACCCCGCTGAAGAGTCTGTCCCCCTTTCTTACAAGCCCTTTAAATACTGAGGGGCCACTCTCAGGTCTCCCCAGAGCCCTCTCTCCTCCAGGCTGCACAGCCCCAGCTCTCAGTTTGCCCTTTTAGAGGTGTTCCATCCCTCGGGTCATTTTTGTGACCCTAAAGAGTGTATTTAAGAGCACAGCTGATGTAGTGACACCTCTCATCACCCAGTAAAACCTGGTGATGCAATTACGTTATGCTGTTGTGAAACAAATGGTCATGCACATCTGGTGAGGGTTTGTCATAGCGCACTGAACAATTTCATTAAGCTCTGAAGGAAAAACATGGGAGAAACTTTGAATATTATCACCCTCATCTCCACCAAATCCAGACAGGAGGAATTCACATTTGCCAGTCCCACACAAACCTACAGGATGAGGCACAAAGAGCTACATACGCATAATTAAGGTTATTGCTCACATGTGCGAGATATTTATAGGAGCAGGGCAATAGGCAGTATTGACAAAGCTGCATTTTGCTTCCTGATTTATTTGAGTGGCCAGCTCCTAATGTTCCAGCACTACTTCAATGAGAGTATCAAATACGTTATATCAAATATGCAGCTACTCCTAGAGTGCATATGGCTTTCCAAAATTCTGCTGAATGCTGAGCAGCCAGCTTTACTTAGCTTGTGCAATTAAAAATACATGTTTTAAGGGGAACTTTGCTGAGAACAGAAAAAACGATCAACTATCTAAGCTGAAAGAAGAGAGAAGACTTGCACCACTGATATTTTTTCATCTTTTCATCTAAAACAAGAAAGGTATCGGGTTTAGATAATTAGGTGAGTTCTGGAACAAGAACAATGCAGACCTTAAAAAACCTGTAATTCTTTGATCCCACAAAATGCGTATCATAAAAACAGTTCTGTGCATGTTTTGTCAAAGACTGCAGCCAAAAGAGCAAAATGCTGAGCATGCTCAAGCATTTAGAAAACAGATAGAAAAGACTCCATTTTTGGAGTGGCAAAAAAATATATAGTTGTTTGCCAGCATCTCTGCCACACCTGTGATGGTGTGCTTATATGCACCAGGAGGAAAATGGAGATAGGGAGATACAAAAATTACATTCTCGCATCCAGTATCCACCGAAATGAGAACTTTGTCATGAATGAGGGACGTGACAACTTGTCCCACAGAAGTGTTAGTTTTGCTTGTTTACTGAAGACGTCTGTCTCACGGTAAAGCCGATGCTGAGTGTGAAGCCATATCTGCTTTCTAGTTCCTGTGAATGCTGGTGCGTGTGGTGAGTCATAACTGCTCTTCAGCCCCTGTACAGCCTTGGATCTATTCATCGCCTTCTTTCCTCTATTTTACATATTCACAGCAACCTAAACAACCAATTATTACCAATAGGCAAGAAATCAGAACAGTTGAGAACACTTCTTCTGTCTTTATCTTCTATCTGTAACAAAACACCTAATTACTAGCACCCATTTTTAACAAATTCAAATGGGGAAAAGGAAGAAGAAAGATGACACTTTGGAAGTAGCTGGGCAGCCTGGTCTAGTGGTTAACAACCCTGCCCATGGCAGGGGGGTTGAAACTTGATGATCTTTGAGGTCCTTTTCAACCCAGGCCATTCTGTGATGATTCTATGAAGGATCACCAAAACCCTGGTACAGCCAGTAATAAAACATAAGCAGAGCCAACCTGAGGATGTTTTATGAATGCATCAAATGCCCTTTGAAGCCATCAAGAACTACGACGTCGGTTGTTATGAGCTCACTTAGTGTTGGACTTTGACATAAACACCAGTCAAATCCTGCTGTAAAAAGCACGTGAACAAATGAATGCACAGTCAAAAATACAGCCAAAAGCATTTCAACTGGAAAAAAAATTAAAATATGTCTATCTAAAAATTCTTTATTACCTTTCCAGGCAGCTCTATGGATTACGTCCAAGGAGCCATAATACAACTTTCCCTTCACACATACAAATGATTTTCTCTAGATGTTATTAAGGATGGCATTAACAATTCCTTTAGGGGAAGAAAAGAGAAAAATATATATATATATAATTGAAACCCTCAAGTTGGCATTATCAGGTTCTACTTGTCTTTTGTGAAAATGTCTCATTTTCTCGTGAAAGAAATAAAAGCTCTTTTCTCAGCAAAGAAAAGAAACACAACTTTACTCCCTCACTGTTTCTTTCCTTGCAGTACAACTACTGGAAAAATATAACTTAATTGGTTGCTAACAAACCTTGTCCAGAGTAGAGCAACACAAAGCCACAGATTCAGCAATCTTTCAGAGGTGCAACAAGTAAGGCATTAACATCCAGACCACCTCTCTGCGTAGACTGCTTCCTACAGCACGTCTTCCAGGGCCACAAGGAAGGAAATCGGAAGGAGCATCAGACCCAAGGAGACCCAATCACATGAAAAAGTAGTCCTTCCATTCGCATTAAAACACCCTTTCCCCTGACCTTACAGGTATTGCGTGTAGTAATACAAGGTTTTGGAGTTCAAAGCTTTGATTGGTTGTTACTCCTCTAAATGTCTCCTGTCCCATCTACAAGTACAAGGCGTTCATTGCCATGACCACTGGTCACCACCAAGAAGCTCTGCAGATCTCTTTAGCCTACGTCTAAGCAATTGTCTGAACCCTGTTATTCAACACCGACTTGTTTGCAGAAGTTTACCCAACAGATTGCTTTGACATTTGTTAGCCTAGGGCAAAAACCTTCGGGTACACAACCGATGAAGGCGTTTCAAAAACACATAGCGACATTTGTTGGTTTTATTTCTCTTATTACAGAGTTGAACAATTGCAACCAAGAAGTCCTGGTGACCCCAGCACAGAATTACAGGTCTCTAAACCACAGCTGAGCACCTGGTTTATGGGCAGAATTTGGAGCAGGACCAAGGGCGTGCTTGCTCTCCGTGACCATGAACATTAAGCCATACCCAGAATGCAAACCAAGCAGGCTGCAAGGTGTAAGTCACTGTGTAACTACACAAACATACTCAAAACTTAAGGACACTGAGACTTGTTGGTAGTTCGGGATTAGAATATGAACAATGGTAATCAGATATGACTTGAATACTCACTTTTAACTTCAATAACTCATCCTGAAAAACACATACCTTCCGCTCATTGTGATTCAGCTCATAGGTCAAGAATTGTCCCTGGCCATTTTTCTGCCCAAACAGTGGAAATGCCGTGTGCTGAAACCCGAGTTTAAACTTCCAAGAAATGAAACCACTAGAACCTCAAGTTTCCTCTTCCCTCTTTTTCAGTCATGTGCCCGTATCTGAGTGGAGCTCAACCATGTCAAGCCGTTCAGTGCTGACTACATTTCAATCAGCTGTCTCTGGTGAGAAAGAACAGAGACAGTTGTTTCAACTACTCGGGATTTATTAATAGTTTTGAAAATTATTCAAGCATGCTGCATTTTGTGACAGATCTTTATAATTTATTATCTGTGTAGTAATTTTCCTGACAGCTCATTGAGCAGCGGTGCAGAGGACTGTTTCTTGTGCAAACAATGGACTTCAAGAACATTTGAAAAGTCATCTTTTGATTCATCCCCAAAGTAGTGCAGAGCTGTACACCGGATCTACGTGCTTCTGAGAGCAGCTGACAACTGCTACAACAGAAACATGGGGAGCAAAATAAGGAACTGCACCCAAGAATCTCCAAGCAATTTACTAACTTCAGTTCATTTTCATACATCTCAGAAGCAGTTATAAATGCAACTGATGAGCTATGGCTTCGTTCTATTGTTGGCTTAAAGTTATATAGGAATATGTATTTATAAAAATCCAATAAGAGTCAGGAATAGAATAGAATATTGATTCTTCCAGTAACAAGGTACTTGGGAAGGAAGGAAAAAATAAGTTATTTATTTTGGTTTGGCTGTTCTGCTGGTACTTCTTGTTCTAGGAAAATGGAGTCCATAAAGTTTTCAGCTTGCAGGTCAGTGTTCTTTCCGGAGTTACAATGAAGTATTTGGTCCTTGAAATCAGTCAGGATCAGTGACCCACTGCTTCCTTTCCACTTTTTGCTATTCAGTAGGTGTTTCAAACAACACAGAAATCTTGCCATGAAAGGATGAAGGTGGTCTCAGCTCCTGCTGAGCTCTGAGTGCAGCAGGAGCTTGCAGACAGAAGTTTGCATCTCTCATATTCAACCCACTTTTGCTTAGACACCAGCTGAGCTGCCTTGTTCATACTGCTGATACCGTATTATCAGCTTTACACATGAAACCTAAAGGTAGCTTACAGGTTAAATCTTACCACTGACACCTCATTAATTGTATTGTGGCAGCTACAGAATACCAAAGGCACTGGTCAGTAACAAATGAAGATCGTTTTACCCCACAGCAATCTCTAGCCTGAACTTTATTCACCAAATTGACTTTGACTGCAACCTTCAGCACTGATAAACGTGAGCAGCAGATGGTTTGAACACACCTACAGGAGCCAAGAGATATTTGTTCTTTTCAGCCATTCTTTTTTTTTTTTTAAATATATATTCATTCCCTTGTGTTCTTATGTCTAATGAAGTCCGCCAACACAAAGCACAAGCTATAGGGACTACGAACAGTGCAAGTGAGAAATACAGGGTTGGCAAATTGAAGAAATAGCTTTTCAGTATTTTGTAACATTTCTCCTGAAAAGCCTCTTCCTCTCCCCACATCTACAGAGTAGAAAAAGTCAAGCATTAAAAGCAGATTCTTGGTGTACCTTATCTCCTCTGTACAATTGATCCTTGTGGGAAGGACATGGAAAAGTAAACCAGAAGAGTAATACACTGTGCTCTAGACAAGTTCTGGAACTCAGGAATGGGGAAATGAATTTAAATGCTGTATTCCGTACTAGATTGTACCATGTGAAGTATTTTCCATTACGGTTACTTTCAGAGAAGTGCATGTTCAGTACAGCATATCCCTTCCTTGCACCACCTCTGTGGGAATTGGCATTTGCTCATAAGCTGTGAGCTGGGATAGCTGAAGGAAGGAAAGTTCGCACACAGCCAAAGTTTTAACACGAGAGACTTCAACTGTGTTTGTTTGTATTTAATAGCTAGAAAGCAAGCTGTTCATCCTTCAAAACTGACATGAATGAATATCCCCTCGATTACAGTATTTATCACCACCTAATAAGGTGTTGTGGTACTATGATGAAGGTATCTAAATCCAGACGCTGAAACTAGAAGCACAGCAGACTCTATCCATATTTATTAAACAATCTTCTAGAAATGACTGAACAGACTCGCTAGAATTGTTGACTGAGGGATATTAGTCTTGCAGACACTTGTAGGTGTTGAATGCACTACACAGTGTTAAGGGTGCTGGATGAGGACAAGTATTTCAGTGTAGACATAAGCGCAAGACTGCTTAGAGTACTACTGAGCGAGGCTCTCCAAGTGATTCCCCATCAGCAAGCAGACTTTTGAATAACACCAACCTATGCACTCTTTAGTCTTTTCATTTCAAGCACTTCTTCATATCTAAAACCTAGGAATGACTACAAGGCAACTGAGCACTTCTAAAACTAACCTTAACAAGGTTTGATGATGGTGACCAGTTTGTAAAGGCCAGCTGTCAACAACACCTAGAGGTACATAGATCCCAAAAAGGTCTTTATGGTAGTATTAAAGGCTGTCATGCTTCCTACACCAAGGACAGCTGTACGTGCCAAAGGGGTAACCAACTCCATCAGCTCACCACCGCTACATGCCAGACATCACTGCTCTCAGATCCATCAGCAGGGCTGCAGTTGCAATGTCTCATTAATCCACTGTTGACAAAAAACAACACTACCAGAACCCTGTTAAGCTCACGCAACTTCCTCCCTTGCTCAGCAGAGACATACCCAAACTAGCTGGTATACAGAGCTGGGAGTGGCTTGCTGCTGTGGTCTCCACATCCCTGTTCTGAGCTGTTCCAGGCAGGCTGCCCATCACCACATCTGTAGGAGGTACAGTAGAACTCATCAAGCAAAGAACATCTCCTGTGCTTCAGTGCAGTACAATCAGAAACATTAAGAACAAGCACTGCCCACCCCAGAGACATGCCAAATGTGATCAAAGGCTGTTGACATCAGCTCAGCTTCTCACCCTGCTCCCAGTCACTGCTCTTCAACACAGCTATTTCTAAGAGAAGAGGTACATTGCTTTGCAGAGGGTATAACTGTCTTCAAAGCAGATCTGTCATCCAGGCAATCTTCAGGGCAGCTTGGTGGGAGGGCAGGAAATTGTGTCAGAACAAGGAAACGATAAGAATAACTGGCTATTTTTGCAGTTATAGATTTGCTGGTACTGGATCATTTCATCAATCCATCAATTTCTCTGTGCTGCCTCTGGCATGATCTGGTATTTATTAGAGCTGAGGGAAGTGGAAACCCCAGAGAAGGCGTCTGGTTAATTGCACAATGCTGGAAGTTCAGGGAAATGGTCCTCAGCAGCTTTAGGAATGGTTAACTTTTCATCTACGGGCACAATTCCCAGGAACAATTATTTTAGCTACGTTTTTCCTATTTCATCAGTCTACAGACTTCAGAATATAAACAGTAATGCTGAGTTACAATAACTGGTGAATGCCCATTTCCCAGCAAAGCCAGCGGGCTCTCCTTCTCTGCTTATTTTAAAGCAGATGGGACTATTTCCGAGCCTAGGGAAACCTACCAGTGAGCAGAGTTTTCTCCGGGAAGGTGAAGATCTGAGCTTATTGCAGAGCAGTGGTGTAAGAGGCACAGGGTGGAGGAGCATGCAGTGCTGAGGCAGCCTCAGCTGCTACGATTTCAAACAGCCCCTGAGGCTGCTCCAGTTTACTTTGGAGCCTTTCCTAGAACAAGGTTGAAATTTTGCAGACAAAACACGAAACGCAGAAGTCTCTTGCATGGGCAAAAGTAAGTGAAACAATGCCTCAATGCAAAATGCTAATCCCACCTCTAAAAAAGTCCAGGTGTTTTGGCTGAGAGCTTAAAGCCTCACTTAAACAAGGCCAGGTGAGAACCCCATCTCTGTGTGTCGTGCTACATTCCCTTTCCTCTGGGTTTGACAGAATCCACCCTGACTAGACAATTCCAAAAAACAGACCAGCCCTCTGATGTAAGGATAAAAAATGGGTGAATGTGAGGTGTAAAAGAGAGAGGTGAGCACTTAGCTTTGAGAGCACTCATTAAAATTCATCTTCCAGATGTCTGAATTGTTTATAGAGGATCACCACAGCCACTCAGCCCCTATAAACTACAAGTGCCAGATGAGAAATTTATAGTACTGCAGCCTTCAAGAATGCCTAATCCTTGTGTCGAGCAGTTGGAGGCTGACATAAAATAAGCATACATTAATGTATTTCATGCTTGCTTCCGCTCCACCCATCCTGATAAACCCAGCAGGTTACTGTTAAGGTTTTTAATGTAAACAGTTTACCTCGGGACTCGGTGGGCAAAAGGGGAGAGAGAGCACTGGAAATTGAGTGATGTTCCTAGGTAACAGCCAGAAATGACAGCCAGGTACTTCATACATCCAACTCCAGCACTTCTGATAACAGATACGCGAGCATCAATAAGTTGGAAATGAAATGATGCTGTTCTTTGCACATGGATACAAGTCAAATATTATAGGACAGAATTACCATAAGATTATTATTATTATTATTTTTTATGCCTGTACATTTGCCATCCAGGATGTCCGGAGCAAAGAAAAATACACGGAGCAGAAGAAAACAGGAATAGAAACACAGCCTGTTAAGTGTGGGTGCTTGACAGAGCTTCCTAACGCTTAGCATAATACGTGCACTATTACAGCATTTCTATAAATCACGTGGCAAGACCTTCCAAGGTTGTGCATTATTTAGGCATCTCGTCATTCACTTCCTTGATGAATCTTAAGCTGATGGAAATGATTAATATCTGAAAAAGAACAAAGCCAAATTGGAAGATATTTGCCCTCAAATGCAAGACTTTTCTCACTGTAGGAAAACACTTGTTGCCTAACTCCTCTGAGCTGCTGTAGGTACCTAAGCCTATTCCAGATTTGATAAGAGGGCAAGTAATACCCTCACAAAAACTGTGCTGCTTCTTCAGCAAGTTCACAATGCCCTCCATGAACATATAAAGGACAGACTACAGAAATTTCAGCACAGACCTACAAGCTTATAGTGGCGCTGTTTGCTTTGCAAAGTTAATTAACTCCCTGCAATGCAACTCAGTAAAAGCCACGCTCTTGGAGGATAAATCCTGGAGAAAACTGAAGGGGACTCTGTTGCCTGTCCAGTTCAGTAGACATCAGGGATCCACATCTTCACAGCTATGGGGAAGAAGTATTCACCCACACTAACTTTTAAAGCTTTCTTTCAGCATAGCCACCATTTCCATGTTGCAAACTGACCTAGTGGTTCATGGAGGAAGTTGTGACATAACCAAGTTAGAACAACAGGGTGAGACCAAAGCTTTCTCTGTACCCTCAGCGTACAATGTCTGAAGCCATTTGCTGGGCGATGGAGGGGAGAATAGAAGGAACAGATAGGAGGTAGGAATATCTAGTAGTGGGAACCAAGAGCTGGCAGCAGAAAAGCAAACCATACATCTCAGAGTCATCATACATCTCCCATTTGCTAAAGGGGAACAAGAAATTTATCTGGAGGGATCAAGAAAGATTTGAGAAACCAAGCTTCTTCATCAAGAGAGAAGCTACACAAGCATATATAAATATATATATTTATCATTTATATATCTTTATATAAATATATGTTTATATATAAATATATATATGAATACAAGTATGAGTAGCATTATAAAAGGTCACATGCCGAGCAGCCACATAAATACCAAATACTATTCTCAATATCCTTGAACTTCAAACAGTGCAATTCACCCAGCACCAGCTGGTAAGCACTTTTGTTTGTTTTCCTGTGTGTGTTCCTTTCCAAGAGATGAGATGCTCAATTCTGCTGAAGGCCAGCAGTGAAACTGTAATTACAGCGGTGTTCAAATGAAGCAAACTGGGAATCTTTCCAGACTCTCATCCTTAAAACACGCAAGTAACCTAGAAAGTTAGATATGGACTCATGAGAACAAGAGGGGTATATATTGGGAAAAGGAGGCATGTATTTGTTTTCTGAGTAAGTTCTTCTCCCCCTACCAGTAAACAACTTAAAATTTAATTTAGCAAAGTAGATCATGTTCCATCTTGGGGTTCCAGGCAAACCTATGACAGCTGATGAGTCCAGAGGACTATCTGCAAGTCTTACTAGTCCAGAAGCCACAAACACTCTTCTAGTACTTCAAGACCATTCTAGTTCTGTTTCACAAGAGACTACAGACTATAGAATACGGCACCTCAGAAAACTAACAGATTAAAGTGGCGTTGAAGATGGTATCTTCAGCAGACGGGAACTCTGCCTCCTCCTCCCCGCCCCTTGCCTCTCCCCATGCTCACCCAAGATGGGAATGTCCCTGCCAGGGCTTCTGAGGGCCACTTCCAGCAGGTGGATGTGACGTGGATAACCCGGGGAGCAGCAATATTTTCCAGCAGCTGTACACAAAGAACCCACTGATGACACCTTAAGTTCCATAGTATCATTATGGTTTCTCTGAATCACACCCCCACTGCAATTATCGCTCTTGCCCTAGCTCTTACACGATAGGAGAGCAGCAGCTAGGTCAGACGTGGAATCTGACAGAGCAAGTCGCTTCCCACCTGAAGTGAAATTCATTCCTAAAGTTTAGATATTGTTTGAATTTGTCTGAAGGGAAGCGTTTGTGTGAGAAGTGCAAGTATAAAATACTTCCCCATTTCAGTTCACAGTGTGTGGCAAAACAGAACACACCAACGTGGAACACTTCATTTGCCCCTGTGAATATTTTGCACAGTATTTTACATAGATTTCTTTTAAGAGTGGAATGCTCAGAACATCTGATGCAGCGTAAGCATTCTTAACGACAACAGACTGATCTGTGGCCTACCCAAATAGCCACTTCTTCCTTCTCCCTTCAATCCCCCTCTCTTTTTACTCGTAAGAAAGGGAAAATTTAGATGTCAAATTGAGTAGTGCAGTTTTTACAGACAAATTAAACGTAGGAGTGCAGTTGTTTTCCCATTAGTAAGAAAGAATGGGAGTTGCAGTTTTGCATTTCAATATTAATAGGTACTTCCTGGAACCTCAACAACTCGGAAACGCCACGAAGAGGGAATCAAGCAATTTAAAAGTGAAGCTCAACGCATGGATTCTCACAAACAACGGGAAGGAAAAACACTGCTTCTTTTCCAACCCGTTACTTCTCTCAGCCGACGCAGCGGCATCACGCGTGGAGAACATTGCGTATAGCACAGGTAGATCAACAGACGGCATCTCCGGGAATCTGCCAAACGTCATCACACAAACCCCAAATTATCTCTAAGACAACTAATTGTAACTGGGAACGTTATTTTTATCCCTCCAGAAATACTACAAACATCCTGTGCAGACTACAACATTTGCTTCCTCCATAGCCGCGAGTGAGACGGGACTTCAAGGATAAACCTTACGAGGTGGGAAAACAGTCTCAGGAACAGTAAGTGCACAGAGCTTAACTCTGCTTTCAGTAAGACAGATCACCCTCTGAGTCACTCTCTTCCTCCGTGCTTTTCTTTATTCAAAGCCTGATGCTCCCACATGATTTAGTGAAGTTATAAAATAAAATTAAGGAATTTCTCCTCAGTGTTGGCAATATGAGACGGAGTTAATGGAAGCGCCTCCTCCTCCTCCCACTGAAATGAATATTTCCCCCACTCTTCCTTTGCATCTCACTGCCGGGAAAGCAGCACATCATAGTCTTGCTACAGCACATTAATTTCCTTGGGCTGTAGAAGACCGTGGATTACACTGCATGTAGAAGTGACAGCTGGATGTGTCCTATTTCCAGTGTGGATTAGTCTGCCCTTTAGGTGATCATAGCATCTGAGCTCCGCAGAGAGATCACTGTTATTGAAGGGAAAGCTCAGATTATTCTCTTATCTCCAACAGGAATCACGTTATAACTCATTAAGAACAGAATATTTGTTACTGTATGCTAATTAGTGCTCCCTGCTTGCTTTTGCTGCCTCTACCACTAACCCTCCTGCCTGTCATAATCAAAAACCCACTCATACTCAAGAAAGTTAAGTAGAAACCCATTCAGAGCATCACCTGCATGAGGGTCTAAAAGCCTGGTGTAGGGCAAATGAAGGTGATGACAAAGCCTTTATTTAAGAAATAGGCATACGAGGGAAAGATATCAAAAAGAATCGACTCACCCCTCCCGGTAGCAGCGCGCAGACCGAGCCGAGCTGAGGAATGTGTCCCTCCCCCGTTCGTACCGCCGCGCCGCCGCACTCACACACTCACAGAGCCCACCCATTGGTTCAGGCTGTGACCCTGGAATTCCACTACACTCCACCCCTTCACAGCATGAACCAATGACTGAGCAGGTAGGGGGTGAGCCCCTGCAACCTGGTGGCCCAAGACACAATGCGCATCGCGACGCATACACAACACCCGCCGCAATATAGGATGTCAAAACAATAAAGGCAATCAGTGGCAGTCCCCTTCACGGTTCTGTTGGGCCAGTACTTGATGTTCTTTCTCGAGGCGTATCTTTTTCAAGGACCAGTAGCGCTTCTGATTCATGCTCTCCAGTCCCCAAAAGTTCAGCAGTGCGTCACAGGGTGTCATGATGTTTCCTCATAAGCGTGTTTGAGTGATGTTGCTCCTGCGGGCCATCCTGTGAACTTAAAACCTCAAGGGGAGTAAAACAGATGTTTAATAGGTACGAGGAGGGGTAGGTCCGCCCTCCACGGTAAGATGCAGGCTGTATTTCGGTCTTGAGTCAACACCTCTGCCTGTATCGGGGCACGTCCTGGCCTTCGATACCACACTCTTTGGCCCGAAATCTGCGACTGAATCACTATATCGGGTACCAAAGGGGGGGTTCTAATTTGCCACATGGACATGATTAATGTCCCCCTTGCAATGAAAACAGGGGTGTCAACTATTACCTCTGTTGGCCATACACCGATTACTGAAGGGTTTACTGATCCCCCAACCTCTAACAATCTCCCCCAAGGTGCAAGGAGACCACACCATTTTGGTCCTGCTTGCACCTTCCAAGGCCATTTTACCTTGTGTCTCCCGGGCTCTAGGTCATCAGGGGCAGGGAGCAGAAGATTATTCATTGTGCCAACTTGTGGCTTGAGTGAGGTGTCCTTGCTTGTAATTTGTATCCTAAGTGGGGAGGCCCAAGTTGTCTGCAGCATTTTTAAAGCACTGGGTCTGCCATCTCTTGGTCTCTCATTCAAGTCTCGCAGGGTTTCATAAAGCCTTTTGGTCCACCCCTGCAAGGACTGTGAATCTGCCTTCAGAGCAGCCTTCAGGATCCCATTGTATCTTTCTATTAGGCCTGCTCCTGTTGGATTGTAGGGCAGGTGAAACCGCCATTCAATGTTATTGTCTTCAGCCCACTTCTGCACAGTTGCACCTGTGAAATGTGTACCTTGATCACTCTCAATAACCTCAGGAGTCCCGTATGATGCCATCAATCTAGTTAGAGCTTTGATGGTATTGGCTTGGTTTGCCTTTGCTACAGGATAGGCTTGCATCAGTCCACTCGCTGTATCGACACAAGTTAGGGCATATCTGGCCCCCTCAGATCGAGGAAGGGGACCTATATAATCGATCTGCCATCGCTGTAATGGGTTGTGTCCTCTAGCGAGATGGGCCGTAGTTTCCGGCAGAGGTCTTGGTCTCATTCGCGAGCAAGCGTCACAGTCCTGACATGCCTGGACAATATCTGGTAACTGTATGGGCAACCCCCATGCTTTAGCTGCTGCCCACATGGTTTTCTGTCCTGCATGCCGTAATTTCCGATGCAGCCAGTGAGCTATGTCTTCTGATGGTGTACTTCCCAACCATCGGACTCGAGCCAGTGTGTCAGCTTCATCATTGCCTGGTGACTGCAAGGGTTGATGTCCAGAGACGTGGTATGCTCGTACGGTCCTGTGCCTAACCACGTTCCATATATCAACCCACATATCTTTGCCCCAGATAGGTCGGGCATGGATTGTCCAATCCTGAGTGGCCCACTGTGCTATCCAGAGCGTGAGCCCTCGGTAGACTGCCCAACTATCTGTGCAGATGTTTAGTGCACTGTTGCCAGGCTCTTGAGTTATCACCATCCACACAGCTCGTAGCTCAGCCCACTGGCTACTTTGTCCATCCCCTTCTTCAAACCATATTGTTTCAGTTGAGGGATGGTATGCGACAGCTCGCCACCTACTTGGGTTCCCTCTGCTGGATCCATCTGTATACCAGGCATCTTCTGGGATAGGGTATTTTCCCTCCTGTACAGGACTCTTTTCTGGACAAGTAACCACTATTTCCTCAGGTGTCTCGCTGTGATATGTTACTGGCCCAAGTATCTTTTGAAGTTCTTCCTTCAGTGGAGATGATGACAGGCGGCTTCTTTGGCTAAGATAGGCAACCCAGCGTGCTACTGTTTGTGATTGGGCCACCCCGGTCTTAGGAATGTGAGTTAGGTCTTTTACCCACCCCTGAATTGGTAAAGTTGTTTTGACAATAACCTCTGCGGTCTGAGTTATTGGTTCTACTGCCTGCAATGCAGAATAGGTAGCCAATAACTGCTTTTCAACCATGCTGTATCTCTCTTCTGCTCCATGCCAAATCTGTGACCAGAACCCAATTGGGATTCGAACAGAACCCTGGCGCTGCCACAGCCCCCAGCCAAACCCTTCTTGGGTCACATGCACATCTAGTTCGGCTGGAAGGGTTGGATCAAATATACCTAGCGCCTGGGCCTGTTTAACAGCTATTTTTGCTTGCTGGAAGGCTTCTTGTTCTGTTTTACCCCAATCCCATACTTGGCCTTTTTTTGTTAATCGATATAAGGGTTTTAGCAGTTGTGCTAAGTGGGGAATAAAGGATCGCCAATATCCTAATATACCCAAAAACTCCTGCAACTGCTTCGGTTTCGTAGGAACCGGGAACGCTTGGATCTTATCAATGATCGCACTGGGTAACACCTTAGTCTTACCTGACCAGACAACACCCAGGAATTTAACTGATAGCCCTGGTCCTTGTACTTTTTGTGGGTTTATAGCCCATCCTTTTTCCTGTAAATAAGTAATTAATGATGGTACTGTCTTTTCTAATGCCTCGATTGAGTCAGATGTTAACATCAAATCATCAATGTAGTGGAACATTTTGACAGTAGATGGTTTGTTCCAATTTGCCAAGTCACTTGCCACCAAATTATGACAAAAAGTAGGTGAATGCACGTACCCCTGAGGTAGAACTTGAAAAGTCCACTGCCTGCCCTCCCACGTGAATGCAAACTGGTCTTGGGACTCCTTAGCAATTGGAATGCTGAAAAATGCATTTGCTAGATCCAGAACGCAGTGGTATGTTTCTATTTCTCTACTTAATGTATCCATGAGGGAAGCGATGTTGGGTACAGCTGCATGGATCGGTGGCGTGACTTTGTTTAGTTCTCTGTAGTCTACTGTCATTCGCCACGTACCATCTGGTTTCCTGACTGGCCATATGGGGGAGTTGTATGGGCTGTGTGCAGGTCTAATAATCCCTACTCTCTCCAGCTCCTGCACAGTCTTGGTAATTTCTTGTTGCCCACCCGGGAGTCTATACTGCTTTGTATTTGTGATCCGGCGTGGTTGTGGCAAACAAATAGGTTCAATTTCTGCATGACCCCTTATGATTGCCTGCACTGCCCGGATACTAATACATCTTTCCCTTAATCTGAACTCTCCCACAGTGGTTTGGAGAGTCAAACCCGACAGGATATCAATCCCCAATATATACTCTGGAATTGGGGCAATAGACACCTTGTACTCCCGGGGTGGTAGACGCCCAACCCCCAATTTCAACCATGTTTGTGTTACGGGGATCATCTGCCCCCCGAACCCACCTATCATTGCCTTAGAGCCTGAAAATTGGTTTGGGTCACCATATATAATTGATGTTTCTGCCCCAGTATCTACTAATGCCATAACCCGCTGTACATTCTTTCGGGACCAATGAATCGTTAGTTCAACGTAGGGTCTCCGGTCTCCTCTGGAGACCCTAGTCTTGGGGAATTTTGGCTCCGCTGTCAAGCCATCAGCTGTGCAATCCCTAAGTCTTTTTCCTCTGATGGCTCAACTGTGGCTGCCCGGGCAACCTGAGGAGGTTTACGTTTTTTTGATGGAACTATGAAGTCTTCTAGATTCCACGTATTTTGTGGAATCCGTTCTATGAGTCTAACTCCTTCCCTTTTAGGAGAGCGTTGGAATCTCTGACTGTTTGGTAACTGTTTCCATAGTTGTAATAAGACCTGGTTAGGCTGTCCATCGATCTTTTGAAATTGAACTCCAGCCCTAATCAAGTCAGTAAACATTTGTTTTCTTGAGACCCTGATGGGTCCAGATTGAATTACATTAGGAGCAGGTCTCCTAGGTCGTGGTGGCGGATGGATGTCCGACTTTTCCACCACCATTCGGACGTTGCGCCTGGCGCGCAGGCGCTCTGTCTCCCCCAGATCTGCCACCAATTGGGCGGCCTGTTGTATAATGGCCTCTGAGGCCACTAGGGGATTTAGTATGGATACCAAAATTCCATACTGATGTGGTGGAGCCTGCTGCAGGATGAGGTCCCTCATTCCTGCGGAAAATTTTATCATATCTGGGCTCTCAAAATTGTCCTCATAAATTGCCTCCTTCATACCTAATTCTCGGATATAATTTTGTAAGTCCTCCATAGAGGACCACAGGCCGGTATTTAATGGTATATCCGTTTTATTTGCCCATGTCACACGGCATGCGGCCATTAACCATGCAATCAGTGAATGATTTTCTTCATTGTGTTGCACAGCCGCATATAGTCTTTGCCTGAGGGCCGGGTGAGTAGTAATTGATGCCAGTTTTGAGATTTCTGGCCCATTCACCACAACACTTTCTGCCCCCATGTCATATAGTCTGAGTAACCATGCTGGCACACTCTCTCTCGGTCTTTGTCTAAAGCGTTGTACTAAATCCATTAATTCAGCTGCCGTGTATGGGCGAGCTGTTACATGTAGTGTGCTCTGGGCAGGGGGCCACTGGTCAGGGGGCAGCCCCGCTGGCCTGTCCTGCGTTTTTTTTGTTTTTTGAGTTACAACTGGTCGGATCTCAAAGGGATCAAGCTCTAGTGGAGCCTCAAGATCTGACTTCTTAGTGCTTTCATTTTCTGAGTCCAGTTCATGTGGACTCTCTTGTATAGGATCCCCAGTTATTTCTAGAGAGATGTTTCGGATTTTTTGTACCGGGATTATAGGGTTAGGTTTTTTCCCTCTCAAAATTGCAACCTGTCTTTCCAGTTCTTCCACACGGTCACGTAATAGTTGATTTTCGTCAGTGAGAACCCCTTCAGTTATATTTAGCCGGTTCAAGGCCATCAGCAGCGGCCACGCCACCGTGGAGGCAGCTAACTGTCGTTCTCGTGTAGTGAGTACGTTTTTGTTTAGACTACTGAAATACTCAGCCAGGCGGGCTGGGGATTCCTGTACATTTCCTGCATCCCGTAGGGGACCCCATTTTTCAATAATACAGGCAATCCCGTGATATGGGGATCCTAGGAATCCCGGGATGTGCCCTGGCAAAACCTCACTTATGGGGCTAGCCTTTCCCCGTCCAAACCATCCCATGAAATTGTTCAAAAATGTCATGGTAATTATTTTAAGAGGCTTATAATTGGGTATCTTTAAAGATATTTGGCTGCCTGGCTCGCCAAAATGTAGGGCAAATGAAGGTGATGACAAAGCCTTTATTTAAGAAATAGGCATACGAGGGAAAGATATCAAAAAGAATCGACTCACCCCTCCCGGTAGCAGCGCGCAGACCGAGCCGAGCTGAGGAATGTGTCCCTCCCCCGTTCGTACCGCCGCGCCGCCGCACTCACACACTCACAGAGCCCACCCATTGGTTCAGGCTGTGACCCTGGAATTCCACTACACCTGGGTTGTTTTCTAGGTACCTCTGCATTTTTGGCAGGTGTGTCTGTTTGCCATCCACGCTGGAATGTGGCCATTTCTGTGGGAATCATATCTGCTTAAGTTCCACATGCAGCAATATTTGGGACCAGGAGTAGAACAGAACAATTAAATCAGGTTGAAATCCCTGGGTGAGACTAGGAGCTGAACCTACAGGAGCAGCAGAACACACAAAGCACGAGTACAGCTCTGAGCACCAACTCACCCTCATCTAAGACTACAGCTAATAAACCCCAGGGCTGCACGCCAGTCAGGAAATATGCTTCTGGTTATGTAAACAGCCAGGTTCAGAGAATATCTGCAAGCAGGAATGAGACCAAATAACAGGATCTGGGGACATTCAGGGAAAAAGCCACACTGAGCTGATTGAACAGGACCCTGGGAAAGGGAGGTGCACTGCCAGCTCATCTGAACCGCTGGTACTGCCAAGCTGGCTGTGCACTGAGCAGGAGCTGAAAGTCTCATCTCCAAAGCGAGCAGGGAAATATAAGGAATCTTGGGAGTTAGGAGCAATGTAAGAGGAAGAAACTTTCATTACTCATAGGAATGTATTAAACAGGGTCTAGCATATTTGCACTACCTACTGTACATATTTGTATCTCCCAAGAGCAGCAGGAGGAGAGCTGGGAGCTCACATGGGAAACAAGCCACTGCTCATTATCCTCAAAGAAACAATCACCAGAAATTCTGACTTCAGCATATAAGTTTAGTGTCTACTGATCTCAAATTCTGCAGCTCAGAGCAGGCTATGGGCAGCAACCAGAAAGGCTGTTAGGAGGCCAATGGGAGCAGGGGGATGGTAGCCATGAGATAGCAACTGGGTACCCAGTATGTTTTCAGGCAGTGGCCTGATTTTCAGGTGATCCTGGGTGGAGCCAGGAGTTGGACTCAGTGATCCTTATGGGTCCTTCCAACTTGAGATAGTCTATGATTCTATACTTGAATATAAGCCTTTCAGAAGATGTCTCCGATGAATGACATCCTTTCAGATGCCTAAGGCTTCAGGATCACCTTCGTGGTCAGTCTACCCCTTCAACAGCTACATGCTGTGAAATGAATTTCATGCTAGAACATGTAATTTGCTCATTGGAGTGGAAATTCAGAAGGACTATGACAAGGTCTTGTGTTCATCCTTGGACACAGGTGAACATTAATCCTAATCTATACCACCTGGCAAGGAAATCCCTGCCCTTCTAGACAAGGAGAGAAACAGGGAAGATTTGCGGACCAGGAGGTAAAAGCCCCTCTGGGGCTGTGCTATTTTTCTTTAAATTAAAAGATTAGTGAGAAAAAGCAAAGTTGAAAATTGGCAGCATGCTTTTTATTCCATCCAACTGCTGTTACCTTCAAGATAAATACACCTCAATTGTAATAAGTCATTTCTAATAAACTTGAAAAGACAGGAGAACTGAAGAACCAAGGGGGGCTGTGGTGATATTGAAGAGCCACAACCAGAAGCTGCAGTCCATACTGCAGGGGTAGAGCACATCTGTATGACTGCAGCTCCTGGTACCCTTTATTACAGAATAAACACAGAACAGCGAGCTGAATCTGTCTTGCTCCACAAGAATTGTTTGATTAAGCTGCGCTATATTATCTCCTCTTCAAACCAATAAATGACTCCACATTTAGGAAACAGTGACAACGAAGATATTTGGATTCTCCCTTCATCTACTTGCAAGGAACATAAAAAATAGATGCTACAGAGTTGACACCCCTTGACACCTGGCCCTGCTTTCCTGTATGGCCACATTCCTTCGTGCAAATGCTCTGCCCACGATGCTCTCCTTTCAGAGCCTCACATCTCACTCAATTATTGCTTAGCAGTCTGCTCCTCCTCTAGCTACCGTGTCCAATCTTCAGACAAGAAGCATTCAAACATCTGATTGTCCCATCTGATTTACGAATCTAAGGCTCTTAAAATAAAGAAATCCAGCTCCCTGTCTCTAGATAAACCCTCTGCTACAAGAAAGCAATCCTTCACCTCCACGCTTTGATTCCTTATCTACATTTAAATTGTCCTCTTACTGCTTTTTCTTTACGCTGCAGGGTTCGGAGCTTTGGTTGTGGGATTGCTTCACTCTAGCACACAGCCATACAGGAGCCTGACGCCTTCAGTAACACTACGGCCGAACTGACTGAAGGAAAACGGACTCTCAAAGCAGAGCGTTTCATCCTCAGCAGGAGACGGATCGGAGACAGCCATGGGCTCACGCCTCCTCCCACCGCTCCTATAGGAATAGGGTAACCCGTCTGGGTTTTGCTGCCACTGTGTGGCCGTCGAGAGAAAGGATGTTCGGGACACTGTCGTATAGTTACTCTATTTTTATTGTAAAGCCTGGAAGAACTTACAGCATCCTTATACTACAGCGTTGCACCCTGGATGCATACACATCCCTGTAGCTATATAGGTACAAATTGCCTCTAAGAGAGAACTAGAGGCTTGATCTTAGAGGACTCCTGTCCCAAGAGATGTTGGCAGTTTGTCGTTCTCCCTGAAAGGTAAAAGCTTACCGTTATCATCAGGCAGCTCCAGCTAAACATTGCTTTCTTTGCATTAAACCTGGCAGCCAGTTTTTAGAAAGAATTTAAGCAGAATGAATGATCAGCAGAGAGCTCCTAAGTCTTCAGTCAGCAATACTGTGCACAGCCTCCTGCTCAGCCACAGCACTAAACCTTTAGAACTAACGTGCCTGAAATATTACAGGAACCCAAATTCTTCATTATTACTTTCAGAGTTAAATATTGGCTCCAACTCAAAAGGCAAGCAGTGCATCAATTCCTGCGCTGCTTTTACACGGCATAATTTGGAGAAAAAGCATTTGGGGTTACTTTGCAGAAAGCCAACACCTGCAGTTCGGCTGTGAACTTGCTCAGATGCTTTCATGCTACAAGAGAGATGCCAGAATACCTCAGATTCCTGTTTCCAGTAAGAGCTCTCATGCTTTAAGCAAGGAGACACTCCCATTCAATCAGGGGGTGGCAGTATATTCTGTGGGCAGACATCTGTTTCACATCAATAAAAGATACATCCCATCCATTACAGTCTCTGATCCCTACCCTTTTCTGATAAACATTTTACGTTCAGATGCACTCCTTTCACAAACGAGCACAATTAACAATTTTCCCTGCCATAAAATCAAGCATTGGAACTCAGAAAAACAGTGGGCAAGACTGAAAATGCCTTTCAACTTCAGCCCCTTATTGGCTAATAAGTGGAAAATCTCTTTTTCTCCCTCTCTGCTCCAACATTATGCTTCTACTTCGGAATTATCTATGCCAGTAATAGTCTGAAGATGGAGCATTCCTTCAAATGTTGCCTCCAGTTATGAGCAAGAGCCACCAGGAAGATCCATCCAGAGGGACTGCTGGACTCATTTGACAGCACTGAATGGCCTCATGTATGCTCAGACATCTCCTTCCAAGTCCACGTGAAGAGGAAGGCATAAGGGCTGAAGAATTGGAGCCTGAACGTAGCAGGAAAACAGACTAGGAGGCTTGATTACATTTTCCATCGAGTTACCCTGCTTTATTGCATTGCAGTCCTTGAAAATTTGATTAGCAACTTCTCCTCTTCGTTCACCCTTCTGACAACTGGATTTCCAACCTCTGATCCGTATCTGCAAACATGCTAATGCAGATCCCAGCCAGGTCTTGCCACTACCCATTCCTGACATACTCAAATTCAGGTGTCAGGAACTCCAAACTTAATCTGTAGTTAACTGTTTCAAGCTCCCTAAAGGCAGAACTGAAGGAAGGCCAGGGCAGATCCGGACCCGAGTCAAAGTGCAGAGCATGGATTGTAACAGATGACTCTCAAGTCTTTTTTATTTAGTCTTTTTTATTATTATTATTTGTATTTTTTGCAGGGGAAAGATTCTCTTAATACTGGAAGATTAAAAGAATTCAGTGAATTTTGCCACTGAGCTTTTCCTTTGACAGAGACCCTGCCCATCAGACCGGTGCAGTACACACAAGCACAGCCACGACTTTGACACAACAAGTAGAGCTTACATGCAGTGAGTTTTGCCTGCTTGGACTCTGAGGAAGCACCAGAGATCATTTCTCCTGCAGTATCCATCATTCCACAGCAGACGCTGTGCTGGAGACAGCAGTCCTAGTGCGAGATATACAGCAGCTCTACCAGAATATCAGGAGTGCCAACAGCAGCAAAGCCAAGGAACGTGTACAGCTGATGCCGCCGTCCCAGGGCAGCTTTCCTTACCACAAGCTACCACTGAGAGACAAGAACAGGAGAAGTTTCCCCATATCCTTCTGCCTCTTGAATATTCACTTGGATTTCCTTCAGCCCATTTTCAGGAAACAAAATCTTACTTTTTCCTGCAACTCGGTGATTTTTCCCAAAGCTATCAGTACCCTTACAGCCTTACCCACACCCAGTTCTACCGATGCCACCCTCACACCTGAGAAACCTGCGCCCTCCGAACCACGTGGCAGCAAAACCAACCCAGCTGCAGCTCCCTTTGGATCCAGATCTGCTCCCATGGAGCGTTACACCACGCAGAGAGAGGTGTGGAAAGCCTTCGGGCACCCAGCTAAAGCCCAGCCCCGGCAGGGATCACGGAGTGGTTTTACAGGTGCTTGGCCGCAGGGAGCATTTGATTTAGAAAGCTCCAGAAGGCAGCGAGGGAGGTCGGTTTGGGGTTACACCACCTGCAAAGACACGGGGAGGTGCGCCTGATGGGAGAGGGATGCTGAAGGGCTTAGGGTGCATGTGTGAGGTGCGTGCCAGCAGATGGCACCGGGAAACCATAAATCCATCTGCAGGGCGCAGGAACGCGGCTGGTGCCGCTGCCTCTGACTCTGCAACAACCCTTCCCTCATCCGGACAGCACAGCCTTAGATGCAACACACGGATAAGCACAATGAATGCGTTAAGTCGCGCACGGCGTTTTCTGCTGCAGCGTGGAAACGTTTCGGCTCCGTTTACCAACATCCCAGCCCTGCGGTGGGAAGGATGCTCATGGCTTCCTACAGACAGGGCAGAAGGGAAGTGGGGATTGGAGGGGATGTCTGTTGATACATGGGAAAAGTAGCATTTGCTCTTGCCGTACAGCTCCTCAGTAAGCTCAGCACTCTGCTGCAGAACGCATGATATGAGTTCTGACCACAGCACAACTGCATGGATGCGGAGGAACTGAGGTTTGTAAATCCTGTGGTTGAGCTTTCGTCCAAATCCCTTTACATGCACTGTATTTAGACACTCCTTTGTGACATTCCTCTCCAATTTACCTGAATTTCAGCTCACGGTTCCACGAGCTCAGAAAAAAAACACCACCAGTTCCTCACAAAAGCTGGGAGGGAACCACTTTGCTAACTATGAACAATATTTTTGCTCCCAGCTGCTGTCCCACAGCATAGTCCGACCAGCAAAGTCCCAAAAAGCTGCTCCCAGCAGCTGCTTCAGGCTGGGGTATGGGAAAATACTGCCTTGGTGACAGCAAAGGGCAACACAGAACAGCTGCAATTGCAGGGCCAAACCTCATCCAAGCAAAGCTGTATTCACAATATCACTGGATTTCTCAGGTTTGTACTAATTCCACTGTTCCACAGTTTTTCACCTCCAAGTGTTATGAAATCTTTCCTTCACATTGCTATTTTCCTTCCATAGATTACTCTGAGAGCTTCCAGCTTTAAAGGACAGCAATATTTACATTTGCTGCTGCATACCTCCTTCCAGAGCTATGTCTTGGGGCTTTTAGGAGCACTCCTGAGCAAACAGCACTCTTTTATATAGACTTCAAGAAGAGGTAACTCAAGTAAACACTGTGACTTAAAGCCTTGAAAGCTAATATTTAGCAAGCTCTTGTGTTCACAGCTTTGGAAATGTTTGCCTCTGGAAATAAAGCAAGAATATCTTCTCCTTGAAAAAAAAAAAAAAGAAAAAAGCTGGTAGCAAATCCACACCCAGCACTAACACTGGCATTCCTGACTTTGTGTTATCCTATGCTGGGAACAGCCATACCCAAATGCTGACTTTATAGAGCCGGGTTTACAGATGCAGAGACCCCCCCCAGGACAAGACGTTCCAAGGGCAGACTTTTACCTCCTGAGCTGTATGGGCATGTTGTCCCATGGCTGGCAGAAAAGCTGAGTCTCAGCACAGCAAATACAGGAGGGTTAGAGGCAGCCAGGGGCTCATAAAGGAAAACAGAGCACTCGATGTGACAGCAAAGTAGCTGCAAAAGTACTGTGGGACACTCTTACTCTCAGTGTCACCATAGGTCCCCAGATGCTTTAGTAGATGCTCTATGGATGGCTGCACTTGTAAATTGACCCTGCACTCGTTGCACCATGGATTGCACTACAGATTTCATTGTTCTCTATGTGACAGCCTGCTATTGCAACAGAGCTTTCAAATCTGTACATTAGTGATAAGGAGGGAGAAATCACAGGAATTAAGTCCCGTCACCTAAGCAAGACTCAAACAGTGCCTTCTCTTCCAGCTATTCTTTACCAGTAGTTCACAAAGTAATTCAAGGAGCACTAGCATCATTCCACTTACCCAATGTGAGAACTAAGGCACAGGGAAAGGGCTGAGCTGTGCCCAGCCTAGAGCAGATCTTCCTAGCTGTTGTTGGGTGCATCTTTCATGAAGGAACAAAACACAGCTGACCCTTCTGCCTCTGCTCCCAAGCTCCTCCACAGAGAAGTAGAACAGAAAGACAGTATTCCCAGAACGATACCAGAAGTAACATAGTAAGCAGTTCTCTCAGGGCATCTGACTCAGTGTACAAACCAAAGGGTCATCATTCACAACTGAGCTGCGCTCAGCCCTGTAGAGGTCTCCAGAATAAACCTACACCACTCGGGTGCTGGAGAGGTCTATTCATCTATCTGAATCTCCTCTGAACTTCAATGGATTTTGGATTACTTTGCAGTTTTCCCAGTGCCCATACAGGAACCACTCCTGTTTGAGTAGGTGGTCCAGATCCACAGCAAATGACTCTCCCACAGAGAGGCTGCCTGCAGGTTACCATGGCCAGGAGATTGGAGCACACTCTTAAGGTCTATACCAGAGCAACACAAACAATTGCAATGCCCCATCTCCAGCAGGCTCTCCAGGGAACTTCACAGATGTTTTTGAAACTATTTTGCAGCAATAGCTTCATTAGGAGAACTCAGCGGGAATTCTCTACTCACATCTCCAGACAAACGCTTCCTGCCACATTATAGCAATGATAATTATTAATTACTCATTGATTGTGTGACAGGAAGAGATGAAGAGCTGATCATATTGAGGCATAGCTTAAAAAAAAAACAACTATGTGTAGGCAACTTAGCACTCACTTTCATTTTTGTATGCTGGTAGGTCTGGGGAATGTGAAGAGTTGGCCAACACTACAAGCAGACCCACAGCACCGTTTCCATTCAGATAATGGTAGCAAAACTGTGTTCTCAAGCAAAGCTTTTACTTTCTGACATGCAAGGAGTTCTAGCAGCAATGAGAAAAATCTCCGTGCATGTCGGTATTTGGATAAGCACAAAGAGCTGCTGGCACCTCTCCAACCCAAATTGCTCCCTCCTTTGATGTTGGATTCCATCTACCTTGTGTAACGGCCCACTGGTTTGGTTGTCAGCAAGAACCAGACCCGAGGCACATACCTGTGGAGGTAGATGACTAATCCAATTAAATGGAAGTAGAAAAAAAAAGTTGAGATGCTTCTTGCATTCTGGACATAAGAGGGGAAGGAGGCATGATCAAATGAATGTATACTGAAAAAAGTTATTTCAAGATTCTAGTTTGGGAAACTTGCCACAGATGAGCATGGAAATTATTTTACTGGTGTAATTAATCTCTCTATCAGCTTATCTCCACATGGCTAACTGGTATCACTACTTTGATTTCACAGAAAATCAAAGACAGATGGAATATGTTCTCCAAATACCTTCTTCCTTCCAGGCCAGCAGCAGATTCTGGAACAAAACACAGCTCCAGTAATATCTGTGTGTTTAGATCATACCAGGCTCACCTTCTGATCCACTTTGAAAGCCTGTGTTCAGACAAGCTCTACAGAAGCTGCTAAATAAGCCCAAAAGAGTTTCTGAATTACTTCATTTATCCACACCCGTTTTGGCACAATTGCCATTTGCCACTCGGTATCCCCTGTTCTCCAGCACCCCTTCTGTAAACATTGCAAAGCTGCCCACAGCACCTGTTCCACTGTGAACAGGGTTTTCTGAGGTGGCCTTACCGCTTTGCTACGGGAGAACAGCCTCACAGCAAAGCTCGAACGAAATCCTGGCAACTCATTTGGCTCTTCACCTCCTCAAACAATTGGTATTCAGAGCACGGCTGAAAGCCTCTTCTCAGGATGCCCTTCTCAAAAGGCTTTTTCTCTTTAGCACTGGTCACTCATAAGGGTGGACAGACAAAAGCAGAGTCCTTGGGCTAGCTGCAAGGTTCCCTCCAGGAACACAGCACCTGAATATCAAAGATAAACACACATGGTACAATATCATGGTGCAAAGGGACAAGCAACAGCCCATACAGTTCCATCATGAGTTCAATAGAGGCGACGAACAGCAGCTGTTCAGTTCTTAAAGAACATACACAAGAACAATACAAAGACATCTTTCTCATATTTTCCCCTTTAAACACAGAGTTTCATTGATATACTTGCATTTTTGCCTGCCCAACCCTCTGGCAACTTGAAACCTGATTTCCTTGTCCTGGAACAGGGAGCGTTTAAGAACACCCTGAACACCAGAAGAAGATGCATTTCTTAGAAGGGGTCCAGACCGAGTGCTAATGCAAAACGCTAGTAGCACCAAAAACACCAAATCAGCTCTTTAATTGCCATATGTTCCTGAAGAACTTATAGGGCCATGGGAAATGCATGTCATAATACACCAAACAACTTCCTTGCCCCTTTGAAGACAACAGAACTTCAATAAGCTGCTATTTCATCACTCATCTCAGTGACTTCCCTCTCAGCATTAAAACCTACTCCCATATCAGCACTCACCTACACCGGTGTTCAACAAATGGAATTTCTTCCACCTGTCACAAAGGACGCCCCACCTTCCCAGGACTTGACAACTCATGCACTGAACAAAGCTGCTGCATATCTGTAGGCTTGATGCTCCAATAACAATTATCAACTTGATTCCACCAGTGGAACCCATAACCATCACTGTAAATAGTAACCTTCACCCATGCACTCCAATGGATGTGAAGTTATGCAGCAACCACAACCACCTGCTACCAAACGGAGGTCATCCAGGCTCCGAGCTGCACCTGCAAGTCACGCTTTCACGTTGTCCTTGGGATCCACACTGAGATATCTCCCAGAAACACACAGGATTCTAACAGCATTTCTACCAAAAAAAGATTTTAACTGATTAATCAGCCAGCCCTGGCCACAATCCTGCTATTTCTGTTCAGCACTCGTGATGGGTCAGTGAGCCCTATGGGCAGCTCTAAGCTCACGCTTTGGACAAAATATTTCCATCACAGGTTCTTCAAACTGTCCCAAAAAGACAGCTTGAGTTTGTGCTGCCTAGCTAACCCCAAACCCCCTGAGAAGGACTGAGTTCTGATTTGGGATTCTTTGTCTGACCAAAATAGCTGTTTTGTGCAACCTATCCTGAGGATATTGCTTATTAAATAATTTGTTTAAAGAGATGAGGCACGATCTTCCTTTGTGTTTAAAAGGTTCAAATGCACTCTAACCTCAAGCTCTTTCTGTGGCTACAACCAGCAAGTGCGAGTAGCCGAGGCGTGCTGGCAGACAGCAGATTGCTGCTCAGTAAACACATTACTCACCTCTCAGCAACCACACAACCAGCTCTTCCCTTCAGCTTCCAAGCAATAAGCAACAGCACGTAAAACAATTGAATAATCCTGCCATAAATTGTCCGTGTCCCACATTTCAGATTTCCCATCATAGTTTCTTCCTTTGGCAACTAAGTTAAAATACCCTCTAATTACCTACTGTCTTCCATGGCAAATGCCCATGTGTGACAAAATCAGAAGCAAAGGAGCCAGAAGTCTCACAATGGAGAGAGCTGCAATCATAAGACTCAGGACATGGGAAACAGCTTTAGGAAATATCTGTTGAGTTTTTATTATTTTATTGTTTACAAATGCATTGGAGATGCTGTACCAAACTAAGAACAAATTGGAAGCTTGATGATCCTTGAGGTCTCTCCCAACCCAAGCCACTTGCTGATTCTACTCTATGATTAATAGGAGAGGCAGATCTTCCTCTTGCATCCTTCTGAAATCTTCCATTTCAGAAGACTGAGAGATTAAATCAGCGTGAGAGTTTCACATGACCAGGATAACAATCTAATACTCATCATATGCAAAAAAAAAAAATTATTTCACTCAAATTTCTTTTCTAGAGGCTGGTCAGAATTTGACCCAATCATTAATCTTTTGCTCATGCATGTTAGTAGATCCTTGCCTGAATGGGGCTCACTGATGAACCTGGTCAGCACCACCACTGCCATCCCTGGGACTTCAGAGCCAGGTAGTGAGCCAAGAAACACGAAGACAAGAAGAGCCAAGCCCAGGGATCCTCCTTCAGCTGAGGCCAATGTGGTGCCTTTGTTCATTCTCCCTGCACGGCCTGAGGAAGGAAAAATCACTGCAAATCCATGTGGAAAGAAAAAGCAAAGCCAGAATTGCCTTTCCCACCAACAGCTCTGCCAATGGACCGGAGCCCGGCCTAGTGCTTGCAGCACACCAGCCTAACTGCTCCCACCCCAGAGAGCTCCATCTGAAGACACGGCAATGGGTTCCATCTCTGCTGGCAGAGCAGCTGACATCTTTGCCATGAATAAGCAGACAGCCCTTTTTTTATCAGCAGGTGCCAGCTTTGCCCCCGCATTGACAAAATTCAGATTTCTGTTCTAGTTTAGTCAACACAACCCATTGCCAGCAGCGCTTCCTTTCATCCCTTTTTATGGCTCACATGTGCAGCACTGTCTTGTGCAAATTATGATGGCACAAACACCACCTGCCACTGGTTTGTGACTTTTTAATCTGCCTTCTGTGTGCTCAGGTAATCCCTGCTGCCATTTTCCAGGCATGTTATGGAAAACCCACAATTCTCAGCTGTTTTACTCAAAGTCCCTGCAGTTATGAGAAATTTAATTTTGATTTCAAGTAAGAGCAACATGAGTGACCCTGTGCCAAAGCCAAGAGCACCTGGAGAGATGCAAGAGGCCAAAGGAAGAGACAGGGAGAACGAATAGTGTTGCTAAGAGGATATATAATGCAGTCGAGTCATGGGGAAAAATAAAAAGCACAGAAATGCAGCTTCAACCTAATCTCCACATCCCCAACAAGCTTTCAAGCACTGAAGAGTGTACGTTTGCTGCTTAAGCACACAGGAGTCCAGTAACCCAACTCATACAAGCACAGCTTCTCTACTGAGGTTGGAATAGCACCACATTGATGAAGGCCCCAGGATCAGGTTGTACATTTACCCAAGAAAAAGTAGCGTTTGAAAATTCAGATGATTAAATGCAGCCTGCTGTTCACTTTACCTCTGTGGTCTCCAGTAAGTACCATAAATCCTGGTTTCACTTCGAGACCAATTGTCACATTATAACCCTGCTACATAGGCACACACACATTCCTTGCTATAAAGAGAAGGCGAGAAATCCGTGCCAGATTAGAACATATGGAATCTCTGTTTATGGATAAGTCATTTTTAAAGCCTCTCTCTCTCCATGAGTCATATGTGAATCACCGAAAGTGTCCTGTCAACAATAGTTTATTTACATACAGAACCAATTAGTATTATGATGGCAGCCTGGAGAAGCAGGATTATAGCGAGGAGACATAAAAGCAATGATGCCATTTTAGGAAAGCTGGGGGACAGAGGTTTGCAGACCTCCTGCCCTGAAGATATGAATTGGCCACCTCCCCAGATTGCCAAAACCAAACTCATGTTGATGCATCTTCCACCACCAATAGGATTACTCCTAAATTCAAAGCCCGACTCCTCATTTGTATCAGTTTAGTTTCTCAGTCCTCCGTACCCATTTGTGGTTTTGAAAAGTTTTAAATGCCCCCAAAGCATTTGCATTCCTTATTGGAAGATTATTTCGAGTCAGCAACTAAATTTGAGACCAAATTAAATTTACACAGCCTCTTTAAACTACTCAGCCCAGTACATACAGCTTCTCTGGGACTTGCATGGACCTTTCATCATTAATAAGTGGAACAAGATAATTACATGCTCCAGCAGCTCATCGGGGTCTAGAAGTTATCACCACATAACCTGCTTCGTAATGGAAGAAATCATCCCTGCTAGGGCTGGGAGCATAATTCAAAGACATTTCCATAAATATATAAACACTGTGAAATGAATTTATGCGATGCGGAGGCATTTCATTTTCGGAGCTCCTAATGTGTTTGCTCATTAATGTGTCAGGAATATTCGCTTTGATTTGCTTCATTTAGCTCGGGAGGGTGTTCGACAGCAGAACAGTTAAAACCGCTCCATCAGAGATCGTGAAATAAGGGCATCTCAGATCAGCAGTGCTAAGAGAGCTCTGCCCAGCCCCTGCACAGGACCAGACGCCGCTTCGGATGCTGCAGGGGATGCCCGCATCCCTGACTGCGCATCCTCGCGAGGCCTCCGACCCTTGGCGATTTTAATAAACGCTTGCAGGCCGATTTCTTGAGATCGCCTCCTGCCACACGAGCTTGAGCGGCAGCGCTTCCTACAGCCCCGCTCACACTCTGAGGTTCCCCTTTAGAGGGCACTGCGTTCCCAGCATCGCCTCCCGGGGCGGGGCCGGAGAGCAGGCAGCGCACCGCACGGAAAGGACGCGCCGAGCCCTTTGGGACGGACAGAGCCCCGTACGCGACCCACAGGAACCCCCCCCCATCGCTCTGCAGGTGTCAGCGAGACAGAGCCCCAACACCACTCAGACTCATTAACGTTAGAAAAGACCCTAAAATCACCCAGTCCAGCCATCAACCCATCCCACCGTGCCCACTGACCACATCCTTCGGTGCTGCATATATTCTTTTCTTGAACAGGAACTCTACCACTACCCGTTGCCACCCACATCCCCGCACACCCAGCCGTGGGGGACCCCGGTTTTAGTTAAGTACAGCGATTTTTGCCACCTGAAGAACTCCTGGGTTTCTGTTCACTGCAGCTCTATGTGGTTTGGACTGCAATTTCCTTTTTCTCCGCAGATTTGTTTTGGTTTTGTTTTTTTTTTGTAGGCTGAGTACTAAACAACTCCATACTGCATTGGCGCACTGCAACCACCACTTTTACATTCATGACAGGTCACCATGGGACTGGAAAACCTCCCCCATCCTTCATCTCCGCCCAGCATCCTCCACTTACGATGAGCAAGGATGCAAGAGGTCCCTCGGTGGCTGGCTGCTGTCACATGGAAGCAGACTGACTTGCTAACAGGCAGAATTTACTTCTCCCCATCTGGCCTGAGCTTCCCTGAACTTCAGCGTGTTCCTAAAACTTCCCGTTGCCCAAGAGTTTTCCAGCTTCTGACCAGTTTTAATGGTCAACAGCAGCCGAGCAATATAAAGATTTGGAGCTGGAGAGGTTACATAGCTCAGAAGGCAAAGAACAAAGTTGAACCCTTTTGAGACGGTGAATTTGACAGAAGTGAGGGGGCACAGCCACTACCAGCAGCCTGTCTCCAGGCATAGCAGAAACACATGGCTCTTTTCCCAGAGCACATGTCCTGGGCTGGACACATGAGGAGCCCATCTAGGGAGAAGCAAACCCTGGCAGCCCTTGCTCACCAGTTTTGAAATTTGGAGAGCAATCCTGCCACTGGTGGGAGAAAAATAGAAACTAACCCTGGGAACCTCAAGAAGGGCTTTGTATTTCCTACACGAAGCTCAGCAAAGCCTGCCAGGTCAGATAAGCATTTCCATGCCTGCAACAGAAGCAGTCAAAGGATGCCGAGGTCCTTCCTCCCCAGATCTGCATCATCACCATCTGCCTCCTAACCTCCCTGAAGAGCTATTCCAATCTCCAGCATCCACTCAGCCACATCCTTCAGAGGGCAACTTTTTCTCCTTTATGGCATTTTGATCTCTAAATATTCAATAAGCACTGTTTTATTTTGTCATGATAGGGGCAGCCTGGCTATTCCTCAATCACTACGGCACATGCACTCAATACACAAGAGGCTCTCAGTGAGTCAAGTTTCACTCCCGGTGTTGGGTTTTCTGTGTGAACCATTCATTTTGCTGAGTTGGCATTTACACACACCCCCAACCCTCCCCGCACACACATCCCTTTTCACCGTGTGAAACCTGAGGCAAATAGGAGCTTGAAGTCAGAACTCCTTTTTCTCTGCCTAGAAGGCTGAACTTGCTGCTGCTTCCACGTGGCCACCCAAATCCCTCAGCACGCTGCTGGAACCTCGCTTTGCTGGTGCTGGTTCCCACATTCCTCACTCCCAGCCTGCTGTTATCCCTTTGCATCCAAACTTACAGGGATGAACCGACACAAAGCAAAGCCCAAACAAGTGCAAACTCATTTTTCTCCGCAAATTTAAGCTCAGTAGGGCCTCCCCTTCCTGCCTTCTCTCACCATCGTCCAGCTGTGCCCATAAACCACAGCCTGCTGAACCAATGCAGAGTGGAAGGCAGCTATTAAATCTGCTCCCCGGAGCTTTAACACTCGCAGCAATTTGTAGGGAAATTATTCTCCCTGCTTGGTTTGCAGCCTGCCTCCAGCCCAGGGGATGGTTCATGGAGCAGGGCTCAGCCTCCCCTCCAAGCACAGAGTTGTTGGTGTTAGCAAATCTGCAGGGGATGCCAGCTGTCTGGCCAATGATTCCAGGCAGCACTGCTTGCTTATGGTATGGCTGGGCTCTGCAAGCCCAAATTGGGCGCTTATTTTATATATCCACCTCAGCCAGGAATGTTTGAAGGTGCACAGGGCTTTTAGAGACGAGGAAACAGCAAAACATGCTGCAAGCCTGGAGCTTTATAAACATTTGCATTTTGCTTTATTTATTTTTCTTTTATTATTCCCTCACCTCTTTCTTAGAAGCCAGAAACCAAGTTGTATTCGTGCACTGCATTCCCTTTGTCTCACAGGAGAAATGCATTGATTTGTTTTTCAGCAATAGACTCCAAAAACTTATTTCCTTCTTTCTTCTTTTTCCCTGTAAGTGCCCTCAAACAGTTCCCTGGTGCGTGCTAGAAAAGAAAGAAGAGGACCTTTGTGTGGTGCCCCAGCCCTCACCCATTGCCAGCACTGTGCCAGAGGAAAAGCAGGCCCTGAATTGCCCGCAATGAGGATGAACTATCAGGATCTCCAGCAGAGCATCCAGCACTTCTTCAGCTCTGAGCACTCAAAACCATTGCTCCTCAGCTTTCAGATCTTTATACCAAGTATCCCAACAGCACACAGAAGCTCACAAAAAGCCCAACTAAAGAGCAGCTGCAAAGAAACCTCTGTAGGGAATCTCAAATGCACAAATAAATACAAACCAGGACTCAATCCAAGGACTACAGAGCAGCTTCACCACAGCTACAGAGAACAAACACAGAGCTCAGCACTCTGAGCGACTCACCCCAGAAGCTGAGCTGCCCCCAGCTCAGGAGCTCTGCAGTCTCCCCTCCAGGCAAACCCAAACTCACCCTTACCACAGCCTTTATGGCCTAATCAGTCTGGCTAATTATGCCTCAGCTGCTTGATTGCAGATTGATTGGTGCTCTTTAACCCTTTCCAGCCCAGTGGCATGGGGGTATTTTCATATTTCTTCTACCCACAAATGGGCAGATCTGAGCATTCTCACTCAGTTGGGATCGTGTGTCACTCCCGGTGCATCAGCAAAATGCTTTGATTGTTTCATGAATATCTTTTCCATCTTGTCTAATCGAGCTGCAGCCTGTATGCACTCACATCATTCCTAACCACGTGCCAAGGCAGCAGAGACATCTCTGCAGGCATCCTTCACAGTCCACAGGAATCACCGTGGCTCTACCTGCTCACTTAAAGACATCTCTGTACACAAAACCTGAGAGGAATTGTTACAGAGGACTTTGCTGGCCACGAAACAGTAGCACTAATTACAAAGCAGCAACTGTTCTGCTGAACAGCCCCATGTTCTACCTGGAGGAACTGAAGCAGAACCCCTCGTACACCTGGAACCAATGCTCACAAGGGGACAGTGCCCTGAAACTGCACTCTGAGATCTGTCAGTTGGGTGGAGGCGAAGATGTCATGCATGATAAAACTGCATTTATTTGGAAACAAATGGCAAACAGCGCTTTTGTCTTTTATTCTCTTGATGATACTCAAAGAGAGGGGTTATTATCCACCCAGTGCCTGGGGCTTATGAATGAAGTGACCTCTTCATCTGGACAGGATTTTCTTCCTTTGGGGGATATATCCCAGCGGTTCATTCTGCCTTTTTACCTATAGCTTTCACACCACGCTTAATTTTCAAACAACAGTTGGAGGTGTCTGACATTCCCTCTCCAAAACCAGTCTGCCTGAAAACGTCATTGTGCAGATCTGGGCTGGTGAGGATTCCTGTGGAACAGTTCTGGACAAACCATATCCACAATCTAACAATTAACTCCATGAATGGTACAGGTACAGAGGCTCTCAAGGCTCCCATTATTCCTGCACTAGCCATTTCCAGACACTGCCGGCCACCTACCTGGAGTTCCCATTTGTCCTCCCTCGAGGAGCTCAAAGAGAAGATGATTGACAGGGTGAAAAAAACAACCCCCGAAACATAAAAACATGAAAATGTGCTTCTCAAATTGTGTATATCATCGTTGATATCTGTTATGGATCTGGAGTTATCATTCCCTTTCTGTAAACTCTAGATGTTGTGGCTCTTGTCCCACACAGCTGGGGAAGGGCAGGGAACGAAGTCTCCTCAGGAGGAAAATCATGGGAAATACTGAGACTGCAAGTAAATAGCAGATACTTTAGAAGAAAGAAGTGATGGTGAATCGAAAGTCCAGGTTCTTGTCAGCAAGAACATTTCCAAAGAACCCACATCCATACTTTTCTCCTTGTTCTCTCTACAGCAAACATGTTTTGTGTTTTTCCGTTTCATTTCTTCCTCCACCTCTCTTTCTGCCACTTATTCCAGCTGTTCCATTTCTCTCTTCCCTCTTGCCTCCATTTTTTGCTTATAATTAATTGCCTCTGTAGTAGATTGATCTTTCAAACACTTAACCCTGATAGCTATTGTCACATATCAGTGCAACAATTAGTATGCTTCATCCTAAAAGTTCTGCTCTGAAATGTTGAAATGAAGGGGTTAAGACATTGATTGTCCTGCTTTTTAGTAATGCATTCACAGCTTTATTTTTCAGTGAGGAGCAATAGATTTCCACAAGAGTGCTGGGGAAAGAAGAGCTGCTCTCTGGAATGAGTTCATGTTTGCAGCAATATTTGTTTCCCATCTATTCATGGCACTGACCATTAGCCCCAAAATTCAAGAAGTAGCTGAAGCTTCTTACGGACTTTTTGACACGTGCTGATTATTCCCAGCCCTCAATCTCTGCGGTGGGGTACCATAGAGCTCCAGGTTCGTGCAACACCCCATAAGGAATGGGTTTCCTCTCAGCCCAGCTTCCTACCAGCATTTCCAGTGCGGGACCTCCCCAGCCCGTACACCCGGTTCACCCCAGAGCCAGTGAGAAGGAAATCACCGCTGCGGCTTTGGGTACGGCAGAGAAAGACATGCCATGCACTAATAGGCTCAGCTCCTCCAGTTTTGGTTTTGACAGAAACACCTCTTGTAACGAAAAACAGAATGAAATAAAACCAGGAGATGCACTGGATCGTCCAAAACGTTGCAGACAGCGGTTTGGACCTTGCTGAAATGAGGTGCTCGTTACTCTGCGTCGTTTTCATTCTTTCCTACAGGTTGCCTTAACCTTGGCCACAGATGGAAGAAATTTCTCCCCTTTGCTGCAGTTTCTCTTCTGTCAGAGAAGCGGCATAAAGTGGTGAGCGCTCTGTGTTCCAGCAATCACAATAAATGGAGAAGACATTTATAGCTGATCTGGTTGAATATATGGGGCTATCTATTACAAGTGTTGCTCTACCCACAAAATACCGTTTCATGCTGGCACTTTGATGTTTTCCTTTCTTGATCCAAAGAAAGGGCTGAGACACCCACAGAAATGATGGAATATACAACTCCCAGCATAACTCCAGGAGGGACACACATTTCCAGAGTGGTTCTTGTCAGAAGGGGGCTGGTATTGCAATAAATTGCAACGGTGCATATTTTGTTTTGAGAAAGATGCTATTTTCTTTGCAGTGAAAACAACCACAAGCACCAGGATCCGCTTTGTTTTCTTCCATTTTGAATCACAGAATCATGAAGGTTGGGAAGACCTCTAAGCTCACCCAGTCCCACCCCAACCCACCCCCACCATGCCCACTCACCATGTCCCTCAGTGCCACATCTCCACAGTTCTTGAATATCTCCTCAGCTTCTGTTTTCTCTTTTTCTTTCTGCTGAGAAAACGAAGCGTGCACACGCGAGGGACCCTGGTGAAAAGCAAAGAAGCAAATATAGATTGAGGAAACCTAAAATTACAGCTGAGACAGTCATTTTTCCAAAGATTGATTTTGATTTTCACTGGGCTTTCCAATGAAATACCAAAATATATAGGGAAAGAAAGTTAATAATATTTGGACTATAATAGAATATTGACCTATTTTTCCTCTGAGAGGGAATAAATCCAGCACGTGGTTCATCCTGCTACAGTCAGTTCCTTTCCCGACTGCACTTTCTATTGGGTGGGAATCAGTGGCCACCATTATTACCATCCTCCTCCACGTTATTACTATATTTAGAAATGTTAATCATAGTTATATCACATGCCAGGGAGAGCTGTGAACTGCGCTGGGTTTCTCAGCAAATATCCTGGAGGTGTAAATTAGAAAAAGCCGTGAATCAGATCTCTTTTGTCTGTGCACTTCCATGCTCCTTTCAGGCTTTTGTTGTTGTTGCTGTTGTTTAATATTTGGAGGAAAATCAACAGTGAGAGATGCTTTCCAACCAAGAATAATCTTTGAAATGAAATATCTTATGAGAATCCTTTCGCATTCATCCTAAAGGATATTGGAGCTGCTGCAGGACTCTGGACCTGAGGCGTGCAGGGTGAGCTGTGGGCTGTGAGACACAAGCATTCAATCGAGATAAATGATTCTTTTATCAACAAACACCTCTGTTAATTGTTTTCTGTGATATAAAGGTAATGGATGTATTAGCAAACTCCAGGTGGAATAAAGGAGGAGATAAGCTCCTCCTGTTGATAATGGTTTAATTCATCCACTCAGAGAATACAAAGAGTCAACATGTAATTTAAATACGGAGGACAAAAGACATCTTAGGAAAGCACGTGAATGAGGGAAAGAAATAAACTACAGGGGTGAAAATGGAAGCAGACTGGTGGCAGGGAGTCATGTCATGCTGCTGCTTGTAAAGAGCTGGAATCAGAAATTATTCTCCTTAACTACCACATTAAATTAGGAGCTGCTTCTGTGCCGCAGATGGGTGCCTGACTACCAGGCAGCCCCTGAGAAACATCCAGAAAGGAAGATATTTGCCTTTTACTTGGGCCAAATAGCTCTTGCTGCCCAAGGAACAATGCTTAATGGAGTCATGGTTAAGATGTGTGAGTTTCTGCAGCTGAAAGACATTGTGGATTGATCAGGGCTTGGATGATACCCTACGTACACAGCTTTGCAATCCTTAATACATGTCCTGGTCAACAGAGCTTCAAAGTTGCACCAAAAATTTTTCAGACTCCCGGACTGGACACTTTATGGACATCTCTTGTGAGGCACCTTGCTGCCCTGCGTCCTGAAGCAGTGAAGATATAGGGCTATCAGTATCTGAAAGGAATCAGTTAGGGATGCTTATGGAAAAAAAAACAGTGCCATTTCTTAGTTGTGCCCTCCTCTCCCATCCCTCACTCTGCTCAACTCTTTAGAATCGACATTAACATCTTACAACATGATGAGATCTTTTTACCAGGTTTACTTGGCATTATTTTTCCTTTGCTGAAACTTAGAATTCAAACGTGAGGAAGTTCACATCACGTCTTGTCCAGAACATTTAACCCAGCATCATCAAACGATTGGTTTTCTCATACACTGGTTTGTAATAATTGAATGACCATAACCTCAGTCAGTTTTGATTTCACATCAGCAAAAAGACGTGGCAGGCCTTCATGATTCAGCCTTTCTTTTTCTTCCCCTCTACTTTTTTCCAAGTCCTTTCTGACAAAACTATGGACTCTTGGGCAATATTTCCTATTTATTTCACTGTCTGAAGCTAATTTGAAGAGACGCACTGAGAATGACAGAAGTTAAGCTGCCTGAAAAATAGGTTTCCAGCCCTCGAGGCAGAAGTTAAAACTTTCTGTTGTTTTAACTATGTTTTTCTTCTCCAAGCAGCCTGAGAAAACCCTACTGCTGAGCTAAGGGTTAATTTAGACACAGCTGCATCCCCTTCTTTTACTCTTTAACCAGGCTTAAAGTGAAAACTCCATGTCTCAGAAGCAACAAAACAACCAGGATAAGAAGTGATTATCCATCACGGTTGGATATCGCAACTCAAACAAGAGGAAATCTTCTGTAAAATCCTTTTTGTTTTCCAGGACTGATGTAGCTTGTAAGTCATTTTATTCCTTCATTGTTCAGTTCACGTGCAATGAGCTCTGATCCCTCTCATGTACTTTCCAGAGAGTTCACTCCCAAGTTCACACTCCATCCAATCTTCATTTTGCATCTTTGTCTATAGCCCAGATCTGCTTTGCTTCTATGGAGGAGTCAAAGAGTAGCACTCCACCCCAGAGACAGTTGCATTTCAGCAAGGAGTTATTTTGTCCCTATGAAAATCAGCAGAACAAGAGATAAGTAAAGGTAAAATATCTTTCAACACTCAGTTCAACATCAGAAGTGAACTAAAACATCACAATTCAGAAAATAGATGTATATAAAGAACACTCATTCCTTCTCATTAAAGTGACACTAAGTCACACTGCCCCCTCGCATCTGTGTGACACTGCAGGCACGTGGCAGTGTGACCCCTAAAAAACCCCAGAATTTCCACCTCGTGTTCTATGGTGTTTTCAGCTGTCAATGCATAGACGTGTGCAGCTTACATAAAGGCTGTGATTTACACAAGCAGTGCTGGCAGCCCTGCACGCAGCTAAGAACTGCTTTACAACCAGTGTGTTGGAATGTGTTTATAAAAACTACGTATCAAAAAAATTCAATGAATATAAACCTGAAAAAAAAAAAAAAAAAAGCTCATTTTCAGGATGCAGAGAAAAGTTGGAAAGGTCCCAGATTGTGAAATCTTCGCAGTGATTGGTTCACTCGGTTCTGTTCCCAACCACCAATAAATGTGTAGCAAGATTCCAGCAACCGCTCCGGTTGTTTTCTTTTGGCTGTTTTGTTTGGATTTCATTCTAATTAAGAACATCCAGAAAGGTTCAGGGGTTTATTGCCCTTCAGAATATAATTAGAGATCAGATCTGACAGTGTTATTCATTTGTGGAGATAAGGGAATAGCAGTATTAAAAAACCACAGCCATTTAGAGAATGCACCAATTAACTAACACGCTGATATAACACACGTTATATCTGCACACAGATACATGTGTACATATGTGAACATAGGAACACTTGAATGTTTGACATTCGAATGAATACTTCATTCTTGGCTTTGTAAAGCTGTGTCACTGCTCTAGAGCTGAGCAAAGAACTAAGTGTCCTCTCCCTATGTCCGCTGCCTGCAGTCCCTGGAGGAGCTCAGTATCTCTAAAATCTTGGCCAGTAATGACCACAGCACATGGCTTATTTCAGTTGCCAGCAACTGACGAGCGCCTTGATGGCACCACTGCAATTATCACAGAATCACAGAATCATTAAGATTGGAAAGGACCACTAAGATCATTTAGTCCAGCCATCAACCCATCCCCGCCGCACCCACTCACCATGTCCCTCAGTGCCACATCTACACTTTTCTTGAACATTCCACCAGTGATGATGATGCATGGCAGCTTGATTTGGCTGCAGATGAGATTTCCAATCTTCCTCCTTTCACAGGGCTCTGTAACGGCCTGATGGAGGAGATGTGGCAATGTCAGTCTACTGAGAAATGGCTTGTTTTCCTTAGTCACCTTTTATGTTCCTTGTTTGAGTAGCTCCTGGATTCTCAGCCATCAGCAATGTGAAAATCAGTGCTGCAGAAGCTCAGGTTAAGCTCCATAAATCTTCCCCTGGAGAGCGGGCACTGTGTATCACTGCTGAATCAGCAACTGCCAGCTCAACAGGTTGATTCGAGCTGACAGGAGATCCTGCGTTATTTCCATCAGTAAATGCTAGAGACAAGCCCATCCAGCCTTCATTCACACAATGTGCCCTAGTTCTTATTTTCTTCAGCCCTGACACGGTTCTGTTCAGAATTTGTCCCTATTGTGGCTGCACCCTTCTTTCACTTACAGTGAAGGAAACAAATGTTCAGCAGGAAAAGACCCATTCTGCTATTAGATGCACCCTGTGGTGCGATGGCTTCTTGGCAGAAAGAGTGGTGATGCATGGGCACAGGCTGCCCTGGGAGGTGGCGGAGTCACTGCTCCTGGAGGTGTTCAGGAACTGTGTAGATGTGGCACTGAGGGACGTGGTTAGTGGGCATGGTGAGGGTGGACTGATGGTCAGACTGGATGGTCTTAGAGGTCTTTTCCAAACTTAATGATTCTATGGTTCTGTGATTCCCTCCCCATGCCCGTGTGAGTGTTCCCATAGCTAAATATCTGATAGCAGCGTCACAGGAGGAAGGCTGAGGGCACTGAGCTCCAAGTCATTCCAATGGCTTCAGCAAGAACTGTGCCAAAGGCACATGGCTGAAGTTGCTGGAGTAAAATCTGGGGCCTCAGAACAAGTTCAAAAGCTTAGCCTCATCTTAAAACAGCATGTCTAGTAGTCCTGACGTCTGGGTAAATGCCTTTCAAGCCAAAGCAGCGTAGCAAATTTGAACACTTCACCTTTCTGATAGGAAATCGATGCATCGTTTTAGCATTCAGCTTCCAAACTAGATTTCTCCTTTCCCCACACCACATCCCTGTCCTGCCATCGGCTGCCTTCTGTTTTCCCAGAACAGCTCAAGAAGGGGCTGGAGCAGAGGAGAGATGGGATAGAAACAGTCATGGATGCTTTTGTCACAGCGAGCAGATGCCGGCCGACGACAGATGGGTGACAGCCCTCACACCCCGGGCTCCTGCCCACACTTTGCCGTCTTGCCTTCAAAATCATCATTACACCATTGGTGCCAAGTGAAAAGAAAGCAAGGAATCTAACGTGAAACGTCTGCAAGGCTCATGACAGCAACGTCTGTGCCAAAGAAATGTGGCGTGTCTGAACGCCTCGTCCTGACAAGGATTATTCTTCTCTTTCTCTCTCACTCTCTATCTTCTTTTTCTTCCCCATTCCCCACCACATATCCTGAGGTTTGAGTCACTGTGGGCTGTGCTTTTATCAACAATGAAACCGACAGACACCTTTCACAGCTGCTAAGCTGGTTGCTTGCTTGGAATTTGGCTTTATAAAGGCCGGTTGTTTGCTTTTAGAGAGTTCACACACGTGTATATGCAGCCTCAGACCTGCACACAAAGAATGCTCCATTTGCCTATGCTGCAGCAAAACAGCATGGCCATACAGAGCTCAAGCTGTCAGCAGAGAGGAGCACTGCTGTGCTGTCACCCCAGAGCAATGAGGCAGTGCTGCATAGGCCAGCAGGTAGCCCAGTGGTTAATTAGGACCCTGTAAAACAAACAAACAAAAAGAAGAATTAAACAAAGAGCAATCAATGGACAGTGAGCTTTTCCAGGATGTCATGTACCTAGCCGAGTAACAAGAGCATCAAGATTGATGTTTCTGATTTGGGATCCTTACAAGGAAAATTCTTTGTAGAGCTGAGAAGTGCTTTGCAGCCCCTCATTTCAATGACACTTCTCATCCTTTTCTGTTCCTTACTGACAGGGGAATGCTATGCCCGCGCTGGACCAACAGGAATCAGTGGATGAGCCTCCATCCCACAACATCCCAACACAACAGCCCCTTCCCACGTGCTGGTGCCTCTCCAAACTGCCCTGTTCAATGGCATCAGCAACACAGCTCCCCTTCCTCCTGGTTTTTCATTTTCACACTGCCTCTGCACTTCCCAATTCCCGCTCATACTGAACATGATGAACTACAGCAAGGAAGGTGCCTCTGATGGTATTTCCTGCCTGTCAAACAACAGGAAGCATCAGAAACTTTGGGAGAAATCCATTTCACGTGATACTGCTACGTTAACAGTCTGTGCCCAGATGACTGTGATGAGCTTCTATTGGGGAGTTAGGATGTTTTCCTGCATGCTGATCCTGTTGAGGCTTGGTTACCCCTTTCAGGTTCCATGTAAGTTTTTGTGCTGCCTACAATGCTTTCTCCAGCCAAAGGAGTTACATGGGGAGGGTTATTTATGCTTCGGGATCAGCTCCAGTTATTTGCAGTGCTCCGAGCTGCTCTTGTTGTTGTTGCTGCATAAAGGTGCTCCATAATGGCTCCTTGCTGTTTGTCTGACTTGTGGGGTGTCAGCTCACACTCGTTCCAACACAAGGATCCCTTTGCTAATGCATTTGACATGAGCAGCCTTTCATTCAAAACTCTTCCAAGCAAATAAAATGAATTTTCTTGCCATCAATGCGTTTCAGTCACTGAAAACAAGGAAAGTATACTGTGTGATCCAGATCACCTATCATACAAAATGAATAGGAACCCGTTGAATAGTCGTCTGAACTTGTTGGCAAATACTGGAAGAAAGCACTTGAAAGAAACTGAGTTTACTTCCCAAACGTTCGTGAGTCAGAGATGCGGCTGTATTCCTGCTTGGAAATGGACCTGGTTCCTTTTGAACTTAGCACCTACCCTTAACAACAACCACACGCTTAAATCCACATAAGATAAGGTTTTCAACGTTTTCAGCTGTTTTCAACTCCAGAATTCTTCCCCAGCATCCTGCAGACACCGCCAGAAATCCCCGAGGCCGCGGAGGGCATTTGGGTATTCATTTCTGCATGTCAGAATTTCCCTGCAGGCTTTGCAGAACTCGAAGCAGCTCTGCTTTGTGTCCATCTGCACGACAATGTTAGCTACTGGTTTCTCTGGGAGACAGGGTAGTTCCAAAAAAATCAAAGCTTCCATTTTGTTGTAGTGGTAAATGAAAGTACAAGACATGCAAACTACCGATTTCCTCCATGGAATGAAAGTAACTACTGAGCAATATAAAAAATTCAGAGACTAAAACTCTGTGATTCAGCAGAGATCCTCAGGACGTACCTGAAAGTGTCTCTTCTCTCTATTTTCCCCAGCTGTTCATGGGTCGACCAGACTTCCCTTACTGCGATGTGTTGGCAGCAAACAACGTTTCATGAGACAGCTATAGTCGGCAACATCTTGTCTGCTGCTCTTATTAACAATTTTTCCCCTCATCTATGTCTGCTTCATCTGAAACAGACAGTCTACATGTCAGATGTTCATTATATTGATGATGTCCCAATGACAACCAATTTATTTTCCTGCCTGCACCACCAATAATTGTATTACTAATGATGTCTATCTGCTCTAGAAATGCTTTGTAAAAACTGATGGTCTGCCATGGGGATACTTAATTATATCTTCTTAAAGGAATACAATTAAGTTTGTAGGTAAAAGATTGCTCTGGGGTTAAAAATGTATCTCCAAATTAGTTTTCCTGGTGGGTAGGATATTTAATTTTCATTTCAGTAACCAAACTGGAGAATTGATATGGGAGATCTGGTAAGATGAATGCTCTCAAAAGCGCACGACACCCATCTGAGCCAACATTCAGCCCTTACCCAACGTGATATCTGGTGGTGGAACCAGGAAAACACCACACACACACACACACACACGACAGCGCACCCAGCAATGAAGGACCTGTGAATACCATATGCTGATGGGGACGGGCCTCTCAGACAGTTACATACAGCAGCATGGAAAGTGCAGTTCTTTGTTTGCATTTCCACCAAGGAAATCCAAGCTGGGATGACTATAAGGAAACTTACAGAGAACAGCAAGCAAAACGTTCACACTGGAAGCCACAAGAACATGCTATTCCCAGTTGGCACAAACCTCCTGGTCACACTTTAGCAAGCCTGCAGGGCTTGGGGCACTACTGCCACTTGGATCCTCACCCAGAAATGGGCAGCATCAGGACACATCGTACAGGCAGCAAACGGCTCCTTCACTTAAGCCAGCAAAAGGTGTCTCAGTTCTCCTGAAGCCTACACAGGAAGCTGGGATCTTTCACCTGTGGTTTCCAAACTGTCCCGACTGGTAACAGTTGGATTTTCTGCAGCAGCTTCCTTTGACTCCTTAGGATCATTTATCCTTTCAGCTCAGTCTGCTCCGATGTTTTCCACATCACTTCTGACATTTTCAGTTTCCACATTAGCTATAACATATTTATTATTTTTAGCAGAGCGATTCCTTTCTGAAAGCAAATCACTTTTTCACAGCATTTTGGAACAGAACCCAAGAAGATGCCTGAAAGGAATGTCATGAAAATGCATGTAGCAATACTTCCCTGCAATGCAAAGCTCAACTCGTTTAACATGGAGATCTCATGCTGGAAACCACCTGCTCCCCACAGCACGCTGTTTTCAAGTCCAAAACAGAAAATAAACACGTGAAAGTGGCATACACACACACTCACACAAATCCTTATCTGAGTCTATTTTAGCACATCAGAAACCGCTGATGTGAAAAAGGACGTGAAGAAGAAACTCCTTTGTGTACTACTACTTTAAAAATAGTCTATCATAGTTATTTCCAGAATATGTCAGCGGATAATTTAAAACAAATGTTTTGGATGAAGGCAGAGGTTTTCAAATTACTTGTGGCAAATAATATTTATAATAATATTGATTTTATTTGTGGTCTTTCTCTCCTGTTTTCTGCTAAGATGTTCATTGCTGGAACATATTTGCTAAACAGTTTGGAGAAGTGTTTGCCAAGCTGTTGTCTTCTTGCTAATTGTACAGTGTGATATTTTTGTTAGTTGATTTTAATAATAATGGTTATATTGGTTGGCTCAACCACATGATAAAAATTTGGTTTCTTGACTGGAGAGACCGAAGAGCCGCAAATTAAAAAACTACAAATAGTAAAATTGGTTTCATTCCTAGGTGCAACATTTGGTGGAAAACCAACGTTAGGGGTGCTCCTAGGGATCAGTTTTATAAAGTTCTATAGCTGCTCCATCTGACTGAGCAACCCAACATCACAGACTCATGGAATCGTTAAGGTTGGAAAAGACCACTAAGATCATCTAGTCCAACCCTCCACCTACTACCAATTGTGCCCACTGAGCACATCCCTCGTTACCACCACTACGTGTTCCTTGAACACCTTCAGGAATGGTGACTCCACCAGCTCCCTGAGCAGCCTGTTCCAGTACCCAACACTGTTTCTGTCAGATAATTTTTTCCTAATATCCAACATGAACCTCCCCTGGCACAAATTGAGGCCATTCCCTCTCATCCTATCAAAAGAGTAACTGTTCTGGAAAAAAGCTAAAGGAAACATTTCAGTTGTGCTGTGTGTGGGAGAGCTGGGAACATCCTTTGCCTCATTGGTTCCCATGGCTGGAAGCCTCTCCACTCCCCAACTGAAGCTGCTTCAGCCACTCTCCCCCAAGATTTCTGATCAAGCTGGTCATCCCAGATCCAATAGATCTTATCCACTGAGAAAAAAGCCCTATGGATTTTCCATGCATGCACAAAAGATTAGAAACCAATCTTCCAGACACAAAAAACTCCTGTTCATTAGCAAAGCTTGGATTGGGACTGAGATCCCAACTCCATGGCTCAGGACTGTTGCCAATTCTGTCATGTCTTTCCATCCCTTTTCTGGACAAGATCGATAGCAGCCGTGCCAGTAGAAATGAGAGTTCGAAGCTGTTTTTAGAACTCTGGTAATTTGTGTGAAAGCAAAAGGAACAAAAATATTCAAACTGAAGCCTAGCTCCATGAAATTTCCATCTCCATTCTGCAGAGCTGGGGTTTGGACCAGGTTCAGCTTGAAGGTGCTTAGCACACACATCTTACCATCTAATGCTGCAGCAAGACCAAGACCTGGTCCTGCTCCCTTTCAGCACAGATTAAATTTGTCTCTGATATCAATGGACGAACTCAGGATTTTACTGTAGTTGAAGAATTTGCTCCTTTTGGTAAGTTTTGAACTCTTTAGTCCAACTTCTTTCTCACACTGTATTGGCCCTAGCACTCAACCTCTTGAAATCCAGTGGATGGACCAGCTTTGAGGAGCTTTTCCTTCAGGCTATTCAGAGAAAAGCATCAATCCTTCATGCTACAAGATGAATGAAAACGTATGGGAAGGTACACTTGTAGAGAAATATTTAGAATCGTCCTTGTTCTCTTATTCATTTAAGGCATTAACTGCAGGATTCATTTGCTCTTTATAAGCAAACTACGAGACTTTCATATGCATGAGCCATAAATATTGCATTTAGTCAGGTCCCTGCCACATTATTAAAAGGCATTCTGTTTACAGCCAGCAGATCTGATAGAAAACATTGCCTGCTCTGTCAGTAATACACAAAAACTAGTTGGCACCCATGAAATAAATGCTGTTTGATGTAAATTGCTTCAGAGCGAGACTTGGAAAATGTTTATTCAAGGCCTTACAACAATCTGTTTGGATACGCTGCAGCTAGGGAATGTGTCACCTATAATGCTGCTGAGCAGAGGTTCCAGTTAAATCATTTTAATGGTAATACAAGCCATACTAGCAAAGAATCCCTTGCAGAGAGTGCAAGCTGTGCCTTTCTAAGTTTAAGAAATGTTGATTTATGGCTTTAGTTGTTGGTGTTGTTTGGCTTTTGGTTTTTCGTTGTTGTTGTCTCTGCCATCACCCCTCTACCTACACTCAGCACATGACCACTGTGCTTACAAATTACCTTTGAAAGTGCTTTCGGCATTAAAAGAAAAAAAAAATCACTATATGATACTAAATTTTCTGTTTGCCAACCTTAGAATCGTAGAATCTTCTGGGTTGGAAAAGACCTTGAAGACAAACAAATCCAGCTATCAGTCTGAGCTACCATGTCCCATCACTATGCCATGCCACCTTGTAGGAGACCAGGACTGAAAAAAATCATCTCTGTTAGACAGTGAGGGATTCTGCCACCTGAGCATTGTACAAGGAACATCACGGCTGAGTGGTAATCTACAGGTAAGCTTTCTGCTTTCCCATAGCAGGAACATCCAGAGGACAGCCTTATTATTGCCATTACTTTGGGTTGAGGCAGCCTCCCAAGGAGAGCTAACCCAGCCTCCAGCACATCCTGTGGAGATCCTGACCCAAGGAACTCGCAGCCAGGTGCTGCTCAGGAGACAAGCAGGTGACACAAAGCAGTGATGACAGGAGCCCGATGTCCCCATCAGTCCATGATGAGCAGTGTAATTGGTGCACGACTGGTATCATTGCACACCGGCTGTCAGTACAAGTGGAAAAAGCACTCCTCCGTAATGAGCCTGACTATGCTGCAGGAGAGTGCAATGTTTTTTCTTTTGTTTCCAAGCTTGACTCAGCAAGGAGCAGGTGCAGAGCTGGCAGCCAGCAGCAGCAAAGCCTAGGAAACAATGAGCTGAGCGAGGAGAAAATTACAGTGACCCACCATGTAATTACTCTGTGGATAATCTTTCCTCCCCAAAGTCCCTACAGAGCTGTCTGCAGGCAAGCTCTCCCTCCAGTCACTCAGAGTTCACAGGATTGGGGTGGCTCATGAAAAGCACTTGGGTCTCCCAGCTTTACATAACGGTGTTACCTACAAGAGGAGCCTATCCCGTTCTGTGCATGTATCACACATATGGCTGCTGCAGAGTCAGATGGAGCCATTTGCTCTGATCTCCTGACTTCTCTATTCCCTGCTGCCTTCAACTCATTGTCTCTTATTAAGCTGATGGATAAGCTTGGCAACCATGCCCTCTTTAGAAATGACGGGTTGGGGGGGGAGTAAAAAAAAAAAAGTACTGTCTTGCCAGGCAGATTTTCGAGACGATTCTCCATACATCTGGAATGCAGCAAACCGTGAAATGTCTCTGTCCCCTTAAAGCTCCACTTTAACCAGCCTGAGGGTATGCAAAAAATAGTGCTGCAAAGGATCAACACAATTGGCTGTAGGTAACGCACCAATGTTGAAGGAAGAACATTTTTAAAAGGCTAGATCACTCTGCTCCTTAAACTCCCTTGTATTCTCCCTGTAAATCTGGCCACACTCACCATGACTGATCTAAAATATTCCATTTTTAATTAGTTCCAGGCTTGCAAATGTGATTGCTACATCTGCGCGACACTGCAGTGCCAAATCAAAGTCTGAGGCAGATGAAGGAGTACCGAGCAGTTTAAAGACCTGTTGAAGGAGAAAGTAGGGCTACTCCACTCTTGGAAATTCCTTTTTGGAAAGTCTGGAGCAGCCATGTCCCCACCTTGATCTTGCAGCCCTATTAAAAATGAGCACCTGGGGGATATTCTTCATCTTCACCAGGGTTCAAAAACCCAGCTCTCCAAAATAATCCAAATCCATAAATCTGGGGCTGTTCCAGAGACGTCTCTCTAAAGATGTACTACACATTTACCATCTGTAGATCTAGTTATTTATTCCTTTAGCAATAACCCCTCTGCAGCGGCTGTACCTGGAAGCTGGGGAGCACCACGGCTCACTGAAGTCCTGTCCTGAAGCTGTCACCGTGTCAGGATCCGGGTGAGATTCTCACAGGAGATCCCATGACACAGAGGGGGAACAATCCTCCCATTCAGTCTCAGGTGACATGCCAAATTTCCTTCTCTCATCTCTCTTTGGCACAGAGAATCTCTTCCTTCGGTGTCCTCTTTCGGTAGAGCCTGACCTGATGTTATTTCCCGTTCTCTGTTAGAGGCATAAGTTATTCGTAAGGATGAGACCTAAATGCCAATGAGAGGCACGTTGTTGTGGCACTCATGTGTCTTTTCTCCAGAACTACAAGTTCCTTTGCCACGGAGCTGTGCTCAGCAGCCACTGAAATAGAAGGCACTTCAGGAGATACTTAAAAAAAACCTTAAGAAATTATCTTATAAGGAAGACAATACCACAAGAAGGAATGCATCACTGATAACAAAGCATACAAGCAAGACTGACAGACAGAGAGACAGATGGACTGAGAGATAGTCACAAATACTACTCTGGGGAATTTTATGCCATCTGAACCTAACATTTTTCTGTGGTTCACGGAAACCATTGCTCTCTCTGCTTAGATGTCATGAGCAAAGCCATCGTAAGCCTGTGCATATGTTATTCTTCTCTTTTTTACTTCTGTAAATATTCCATGTTTCTCTCTGTCTCCCATGACAGCCAGGCTGAAACTCTCTCACAAGGACCAGAAGGTTACATCTAAACCATTACAAACCGTGGCTTACATAAATCTAACCATATACACTTTTAGAATGTCTCGTATTTTAAACTGCAGGTCTGTGTGTAGCTGTTCTTACTTCCAAGCCTCAAGTCCAAAAAAAAAAAAAAAGAGTAAATACAACTCTGACTGCCTCCCTGTTCCAATAAGCTCGCCTTGCACAGGCACCTGGCTTCCCCTTGCATCAGAGTGCATCACAACATCATTTCGCTTGCAACTGCTTGCAGCATGGGGCTGTGCGCTGACTGCAGAGAAGCACTAAGACAGAGTATGAACGTGGAGGATCCAGAGGCTGGATCCTAAAGGTGAATTATCTAGAAGCAAAGTGCTGTTGTTTTCCCAAAAACTAGATTCTGGTGAGCTGGAAAGCAGGTCTACTGCTTCTGCCTTGCCTTGTCAGGATTAGCAGTACCTACCTGGGATCTGCAGTGTTGACCAGGGCTGTCAATTAAAACTAAACACATTTCAGTGTGGCTGCCAGCCAAAAACACAGAACCTGCCAAATATTAAACACAGAGGATCTGCCTAGTTTCAAAACAATTGTGCCACCGCTGCGAGCAGGGTGTGCTTATAATTCCAGTGTAGTCCAAGCACTGCTTGTGCCAATTCCTAGCTCACAAAGGAGGCCTTCCAAAGGAGCCATCCACAGCTCTGCCTGTCTGCTATCAGATCCTTTTCTCTTTAGTTTTAAGATCTCCAGAACGTTACCCATTGGAGAACCTTTGTTCTGTCAGCACTAAAATCATGGCATTATAGAATCATTAAGCTTGGAAAAGACCACCGAGATCGAAGTCCACTTCAGCACATCACCACCACATCCCTCAGTGCTACCTTTCCATGGTTCTTGAACACCTCCAAGAGTGATGACTCCACCACCTCCCTGGGCAGCCTGTGCCAATGCATCACCTCTTTCTGAGAAGAAATTTTTCCTATTATCCAAAAATTGTATCAGACAAACAAAATGAAAAGGTTTGGTCAAAGACCACAAGGCAATTCAGGTTTCTTCTCTTGAAGAATAACAGAATCAATTAAGCTTGTGAAGTTAATGAATAATGAAATTTCTTACTGGTAAAAGTACCACTGAGGGCAAAACTTTCCCATAAATTGTATATTGAAGTGTGCTATGACTGTCATCACATGCCGATTCCAGCTAACAGAAAGGGCATTGGCTATGCACATAACCTCTGTTTGCGATTTCTAAGCTGGAAATGGATACTCACTGGAAGAAGTATATCTGAAATAAAAGGCAATCGAAAAAGATCTCAGAAGACAAAAATAGGTTGATTTTATCCCCTAAAATTTTGGGATATTTTAGCCCTCCAAATGGAACATCTCAAAGCTACTTTTGCTTGACAGGAAATCCTCTCAACATACATCCATGCATCTCCCATCCAAAAACTCCGATTTGATCCTTTATAACAGGGATGAAAATAGTTCTGATTTCCTAAGCTATTCCAGCACAGTAGGAAACAAAGCAGAAGTGATCACAGGTGCGGTGAGAAATGGTGACGACTGAACAAGGTGGTAGGCAAGCAGGCATGCACAAATAGCCACAGGGATGGTATTAAAGCGAGAAACATTTCCTGTCACCACAAGGGCCAGACCTTGGAGTCCTAGAGAGTTCTATTTTGGGTTTGTAAATCACACTTAAAACCTACAACAGAAGAAAACATGTCCTGAACCTTATATCTAAAATGGAAACCAAACAAAGATGCCAGAGCACAGTCTTCTGTGTCAAACTGAACTCAGCAATGCCTGTGACAGCCATGTTTCCCTTCGCCAGAGACATCCACTTGTCTTTTCAATTAGGCTGAGATTCAGTCCAGCACTGATGTGATGCTGGGCCTGGATAGGGCTCACATGTTCAAGCTATCACCATTATTGCCTCAAATCTGGACTGTGAAGATCTAGACAGGTGAGGGAAAGAAAAACTGAGACACTAATAACTAAACACTCCACATCAGTCCGTGCTTTTCATTCCAAAAGCCCCTAAAGTACATTACAAATTTATCTCCCCAAACCACCTCATTCACCCATGAAATAGGACCATCCTAGAGGGGTAGAAGGGGAAGGAGAGCAAAGCAAGAGGCAGGTCAGCCCAAAGGCAGATTTCTTTAAATACCAGATACTAGGACTCTCACCTCTTTATTTTGCCTTTTCTGTGATGCAGGTAACCATTCCAAGGTTCATAACTCACATTTTCAGATTGCTTTGGCAGCCCGTAGGGAGTAAATTATTACCTCTGACTGGCAGGTCACTGAATGCTCCACTGCCCATCCAGGAAAGCTCAGGACTCTGTTTGCTGCAATGCCTTTTCTCCAGGGGATAACGCTCATATAAGCTCTCAGCTTGGTCATCACCATAGAGCAGAATGTCACAGTCTCTCTAACTTACAGAACTACATAATTAAGGAAGGAATGACAGCAGAATGAGCAGTGTAAGATATTTTTCTATCTGTACGTATCCACATAGCAACGATCTATTTACAACGACGGTGCTTGCCATATTTCCCTCCAGTTGAGCACGATAGGCAGTGCTGGCATGGTATGTTTGGCAACAAGCAGAAAAATAGCTTGGCTGCCTCTGGATTTGCCCACCTTTTCTCAACAGCAGCTTCAAATGCTGTTTTGTTTTGACACATGTTTCCAATAAAATCACAAGGTTCATATTGACAAGAGGAATGCTGGACCAGACCACTGGCATTTCAGAGCAGCCACAAATCCTGCTTTCCCCGAGCCCCTAAGGGTCAATTCCATGTGGCAAGACTCCCCACTCTAATTACTCATGTTCCTCCACAACCAGCCTCCTTATCTCATGAGCTACTGTCAGCTGAGGCTGATTTATTCAATTATTTAAAGAGGCGCCGTCAACTCAACTATATTTACATACATAAAATCAATAATATCTTTCCAGCTACTTCTGCTATCCCTGCTTTAAGTGCTGCACTGAAATTTGGATGTGGGCAGTGACGGTTTCCCTCTTTACAGTAGATATCTCAGAGAGATGCTCTGGTGGCCTGTGCAAAGAGTGGGCTGCAGGGTTGTATGAACGAAGAGTTGCTGCTGGATACATTTCTGCAATGGTCTTAGTTTCATAACTTAACTAAAAGATCAAACAAATTTCTTTTGGCACTAATAATTTGTGATCTATGCATCTCCTTGGGTGCACAAAATGCCTCCTTCAAACCTCCAAGCAGGAACGATGATGCCAAGTGATGGATTTCCCCCCACACCTCCCCAGACCATCAAGGAAGGGATTAAGAGGAAATGTAGCTGGCTGAAGGCCACCAAGAATCCCCCAAAATCCTAACACAACAACCAGGCCAAGGGCACTTGGTCCTACCTCCTGGAAGGGTGAGAAAGAGGTTCATTTGTAGCTTAGCTCCTTTACTTACTGATCCCAAAGAAACTCAATGATTCCATGTGTTAGGAATCAAGTCTACTAAAGGAATGAGGAGGATAGCCAAAATGACTGATACCATGGACCTTTGCCTTCCTCCTTCCAAAGAAGCAAAACAAAACAAAACAAAAACAAACAAACAAAAAAACAATGTTGTGGAATTTATTCTTTAAAATAAAATAATAATAATATTTTTTTTTAAAAAGCATTCCTGAGACACGCATGGATGTTACATGCCATAAGTTTCCACGTCATCACATTTCATCTCACGCCGATAGCGGAAGGCCGAACTAATTTTCTGAAGTGGCCAGCTGGGCTCTCAGGAGAACAATTCAGTTCATTTGTTGTCCTTCTGCTTTGATGTACTCCACGATCTCACATGGAATCAGGCTGCAATGGGAACAGCCGGGCTCAGTGGACAAAAGGCAGTGGGCTCCCTCCTAGGAGGCTAATCAAAACCATCCAGCCCCAGCGGAGGAAAGGCACAAGCAAAGAGCCAGCGAACAACTAAATATTTGCTACCCCTTCAATAACCTTGTCACCGAAACACAGAAGTACACAGATAACTTGATCCTCCTCCTGAGCAAACACACTGTGGGTATTTAACTTGACAGGTTTTTCAAGACTCATATTCCATAGCTTTCCATATTGTCCTCAGCAGGACACAGCCAAAAGTCTGGAAAATAATATCTTCTCTAACTTCACTACTCCCTCCTCCACTTTTTTTTTTTTTTTCCCTTGTAATCATCCATATTATTAATAGGAGGCAGCTGGTTCCCATTAATGTTGGGAAAACTGGTCTATCTCAGGAATTATGGTTTAAATTGGCTTGTAGTCTGGGGGAATTAGCCATCTGCACCTGGCCTAACATGGATATTTTCAGCCATGCTAATCATAAACAGGGCTTTGTTCTAGTTGTGTCCACCCAGGTCTCTCTGTCTTTTTATTTTCCCCTTAAAGTGCAAAAAAAAAAAAAAAAAAAAAAAAGAATCAGGAAAAAAAAAAAAAGAAAAAGAAGAAGAATCCTATTAACCCTTTCACAGAGTTAATCAAAACCTGACTGCTCTGCTAGTGACCTGCATTTCATTGGGTGTTTTTAACTGCGAACATCGCTCAAGATTGAATGGGGCCCAGCAGAAGCTGTATGGCTTTTTGGAGGCTGAGGAGAACTGGCGCGCAGAAGGGCCGGTTGTTTGGCAGGACAGCTGTGATTTAGCAATCGCTTTGTGACGTCCATGAGAAGCGTAATACCATGTGGGCAGGAAGGGCTGCGCACCAGACTGGAGCTGGAAAGAGGGAGGGTTGCAGCATTTAAAGCAAAAACACCAGAATGCTGCAAATTGCTCTCAAGAATGTGCTATATCCTAAAGTGAATTTTGTTGTTGTTGTTTTTTTTTTCTTTTTTCCCTTCCCATTTAATATCCTTTTTTTTTTTGGCAAAATGACTGCGTTTGTGCAGTGCTTTTGGGCTGAGATAAGAAAAAGGCCCTCAAAGGTGGGTGAAAATAAATGACATCACCAGTTCAGAGCCTGCTCTCTTTGTCTTGGAGACTTGGCAGCACAGGTATATGCTCCATCCTGCCCCCAAACCCTGCAGGAATCCATTCATAACCGCAGTTCTGCAGTTATAGGAACGAGTGGTTTCTACCACAGAAGAACCAACCTGAAGTTTTGACCACATATATATTTGTCATTAGATTTAGAGATTATTTTTAAGGATTCAGCTTCTCTCTCTATCAATCTCCCTGCCTTGGTAATTACAAATCACCAGTGTTAACGTGTTCGGAGAAGATACAGCTAACTGAGAGGATTGGTTCATCACTGGCTATTGAATACAAAGAACTGGACACAAAATTTGGCTTGAAAGTCACTGAAGCACTGCATGCTGGGGCCTGGAAGGCTCTGCCAAGGGCCGTTCATCTGCTCACATCCCACTGTCTGCTTTCCCCCTGTGTCCACTGCTCACTTTGGCTGCAGGCAGGATACTGCCGTGATACTGCAGCTGTTAGCATACACAAAGTTCTAGGATGGGTTGGCCTGCAAAGAATAATATGGCTTAATCTGACATTTGCAGCTCCAATCCGTATTGTGTTTGGGTTTGAGATATTTTTGTTTTTGAACAAAGCTCCACAGGCCATCTTTGTGCAGCATCACTCCTCCATCTAGGCCTACCCCGAGACAAGTGCACTGAGATGCCAAAGTTGTTTGTGTGCCAAAAGATATTCTCTCCGGTCCTTTATCCAATGTCAGTCTACAAATAGTGGCCATGCATGCCCCAGCCCTCTCGTGCTCCCTCCCAGCCTGAGTCTAATCAGCCCATTTGCTTGCTCATGCGTTTTGCAGGATCCAGCTGAAACAAGAAGCAGAAATGCTGACCTCTAATGCAAAAGCCCATTGCCATGCTATTTGGATCAGGAAGTGCCAAAATCTCAGAAAGAAGCCTGGATCTTCCACGCCAATTTAGAGTCTCAGGAGGATCGTATAGTTTGGATAACCTACAGTCAAGCGTTACAATTTATGGGAGCTTATCCAAACCAAACTCTGACTCAATACGCTCGCCCATCAGCAAGCAAAATACCTCGTGGAACAAGGTGTGCTGCCAAAGCCAAGCAACCAGCACTGAGGTGGGGCTGGGCAGCGTGGGGACAAGGAAGGGACAGCAGGGAGGGACTTCTGGAGCCAGGGTTTGGGGAGCAGGAAGGCTGCAGTCGCCCTCTGGGTCAAACGGACAACAGCAGGGGAAACGGAGCATAAGGGAACCTGCTTTTAATAAGCAACTCTGTGAAACCAGTTATAGAGCAGATATAAATCATTGGCTTTGGACAGCAGGGCAGAGTGCTGAAGCCCCCAAGGGGAAGGATGAACTTCGCATCCACAGTGCTTGGTGCTGCTCCCACGAGGCTGCAGCTGAATGGCTGAGCCCCATTTTACGCCCAGTGGCTCTGTGGGAGCACCTCGTCTGCTTGAGTGCTGGGTTTACTGACGGAGAATGAAAGGGTAGAGGTGGGGCATGCAGTCACTCTTAATCTCAGTGAGCTCTTAAGAATTTACAGAGACAGCCACAAATTCCTGGAAATGAGATTTCCCACCTCTTCAGGGACCGGGATTTAGGTATGAAAGCCAGCATAATGAATCTTGCATGAGAAAGGTATATTAAAAACAAAAGAACAGAAATGACACAACTTCAATAACTGAGGAAAGGCACCTGTAATCCCCAGCCGTGTCTGTAACAGGGCTGTGTGCAGCGCCTGTGATCCAGACACAGCATCTCAAGACAAATGCAATGTGAAGCCAAGGGCTCCCTTGGTGTGCACCGTGACGCACTGCTTTGCCTGACCCTCACCAACCAGCCTTGACCCCCACCTGCTCTGGGTTTGCCTCTCTCCCTAGTTGAGCTCCTTCGAGCTAATTGTTGCTGCAATTAGTGCAGTGCTCACTGCAAACCCACTCTCCGTCTGCACCCTGGATGTGCCTCCTTGCAACAGCGCAGACTGCAAAGCCCAAAACAAAGTGTGAAAGCACAAGACAAAGCCTCCCAGCTGAGGAGATCCAGCTGTGGAAGAAACCTGCAGCGGAAATGAGACAAATCCAGTTAGAGCACCTTTGGGAAACAGCGAAAACCCTTCCCCTTTTCCATCATGGGCAGGATGACATTCACAGCTTCACCATCTCCCCACATCTGAAGAAGAGAGATCTCTTTAGCCATAAAGAAGACGAGAGCCAGAGACATCCTAACCTTGCTTTTGTTGTTTTGTGTGTGTGTGTGAGGAACACTAAGATATTATATCGCTGCGATAACAAGAAGGATAAACCATCAGGAAATTCACCATAAGAAAATACCGATGGGAAATGTTTCAGGAGTCTGCAGAGTTCCTTAAACCTTCATGGGAGATGAAGTGAGACTGGGGAGTGTGCAGACAAGGGACTCTTTGCGAAGATTGATTTCTGTATCATAGCTGTGTAAAGAGCCCTTGGGTTTAGTGCGGTGCATGAGGATTCGCAGCAGGCAAAACAGTAACCTGCACTCCAGGCAGCACTAACAGACAGGATCTGGAGTGTATCACAAGGCCTTCTCACAAGCCCTTGGCTGGCGGCTGCTGATCTCGGAGCTGTGCTCCAGGTTTTTTCCAGTACATCTCCTTTCGGGGCCCAAAAACTCAAACCTGGCCCCTTAGGCTTGTTGCTCCCAAAACTAAAAACTTAAAATCTCATGTTCATAACTCTCCTCTCTTTCCCAGTTCACACAATGCACATCTTTTAGACATCTCCAAAATCATCACTGCTTTAGCTATTATTTTCCCCAAGGCTTTACTGGCTCTCTTGGCATTGGTTGTACAGCTCGTACAGCTGCACCCACACTTAGATTCTGCTGCCGGTAGCAATCCTGTCTATCTTCCCACATATCCATTTCATGGTCCTAGTGGTGCTTTCCCCTGTGAAGTCACAGGCACAGCTGCCCAGAGAAGCTGTGGGTGCCCCATCCCTGGAGGTGCTCAAGGCCAGGCAGGATGTGGGCCTGTGCAGCCTGAGCTGGTGGGGGCAACCAGTCCATGGCAGTGGGATTGGATCTCCATGATCTTTATGGCCCCTTCCAATGCAAGCCGTTCTATAATTCTATGATTCTAGAGCACGCTCTCAGGAACACACCTTCCCATCACCAAACACAGTTTCTAGTCTTGTAGGTACTAAAATCAGAGATGTCAGACCACAGGACATAGAATTATTTCCATTCTTCCTCCTTCATCCTTGCTCTCTTTATAGGGAAGCTGAGTTGATAACTCGAGTCTTCTCCAAGGTGCCATAGCTCGCTGAAGAACTTGCTTTGCAAAGGTGAAAGCAGAAAAGTCCAATTGGGATGGAAGAGGAATTAAGAAGCCTATGAACTCTGTTCACTGCATTCACGTAGGCTCAGAATACTTGTGCAAAGCTTGCAAAAGGCATTCCTGAGCTTAATAGAAGCAATCCGCAAAGCCTTAAGAGTCAGCCTGGTAAGAAGGAGATCAAATGTGGCAGGGATAGACTAGGGCAAGTACTCTGAAGAAACAGGAAATAAATAACTGACCTTGAGATCGAGTGTGTATGGTATAGCTCAGATGATGAAGCAGAGATTTTAAATGAGTTTCTGTGGAGATGAAGAAGGGATGAAAGAAAGATGAAAGAAAGGACATCCACATACAGCTTGGCTAACAGGCTTTTGCTTTTGTTTCGGTCAGGATTTTTCATTTTGCTACCTTTGCTGAGGAGAAGCTTGAAACAAATGGGCAATAAGTTGATGAATTCATGAAGCCTAACATTTATTCTCTGTTGTGACAAGAACATCTCATCTTCAAAGCAAAAGACAGATGGGCCACAGCTCAGCAGCAATGGGAGACTGCCAAAGAAATTAACCCACTGAAATTAATCTGGAAAAATGAAGAGCCCAGAGGACCAATGTCTCCGTAGGTCATGGAAGGCCCTATATGCTGAAGAACAAATACTTCTCTGTATGGTGATGAACAAATAACATGGACAAAACTCTCACGTGCACATTTAATTAGGGAAGGGAAGACAAAGGCTAAGGGGATTTATAGCTTTTGGGCGCTACATCATCTAGCTTTCCCTGCCTTCTACTCTCAAGGAATCACTATCACTGAGCAGGTGCTTAATGATCTATCCATTAAGATGATCTACCCATTATTTGTCCTATTTCTGATCTGCCATGCACATCCCCATCACAAACAGCCTTTACTTGTTTACATCAAACGCAAATGGCCTTGAACACCCTGAAGCTTGGAGCTCACCTTCTTGTCAGAGCCAACGCTGCAAGAAGTGGCCTTCCCATCACCAGCTTCATCACTCAAGGGCCTCCGAAAATCACAAGTTTTACACGCTGCTTGGTTCCAGTGAAAACATGATCTTGCAGCAAAATAAACAGAAGAAAAAGCTCCTAATAGCACAAAGACTTAATTCAGAGGGTAGAATTCACTATGGGAATAGCATGTCTCTCTCTTACGGACCTTAAAGTATCTCACTGGCTTTGCTTATTTCAGAATCTGATTCCACGAAGCAAAACATGGCAGGATAATCTCATTTATTTGTTTAGTTTTCCACTTTGTTCAGTTATCCCAGCTTAAATCTAAGCCAAATGTTACACTAAAAACCCCACGGATATACATGTTTTTTTATTTACTAACAGGAGTAAGAAAATAGGTTGCAACAGCCAAGACCAGAGGTCCTCATTTGTAACCATTTATCTTCATGTAGTTAAAGGTCACCCACAAATTACAGACTGTAGGCTCTAGCACCATTTCACACAGCTATATACATATGTATATACGTATTTACAACTGCTACGTACTTATTTTCCACAGTGTGGTGCCCAACGTTTCTGCTATATCTGCCACACAGGCAGCTGCCTGGTGCTATATTTAACACAGGGAAACGTTTTCCATTGGGTGGAACTGGAATGGGAGGAGGAGAGGTAACACAGCAAAATCAGCAGTGCCAAAGGTAACTGTTGTGGTTTGTGAGCTAAATGCCTGCTTCTGTCCCTGATGGAGTAGAGGGAGAAACCTAGAAGCTGCTCCATTAAGGAATCACTCAGCAAAAGTGGAAAATCTTGCAATTGGTTGGACGAGATGATCTTAGTGGCCTTTTCCAACCTCAATGATTCTGTGATTCTATGACTTGTCACTCATCTACAAACACGGGAGAAAGTGGAGTGACAAGCTGAAGCACCAAGCACCATCAGAATGCCTAAATAACCATGAGATTTGTGGTGAATTCTAAATCTGAGCGGGACTTATTTACGTTCAGGTTTATGATGCCTTGTTTCGCATTGTTTCCCTGTAGCTCCTGCCATTTGAAAAGCCAAAAGCTTGCATTCTCAGGAAAATACATAACCCCAGGAATCAACGCTTTGTGAAAAGCTGCAAATGCTGTGAGACTAGCACTGGAACTGGGGAAACGGGCAACAAGCCCATACAAAGCGATTACCCAGCAAGTTCACGTGGCTGATGAAATTACTACAGAGCAATTTGTAGTCACCTACAAATCAGAGATATCAGGTGAAGCAGATGGTGTGTTACCATACAGCAAACACTTACGCAAAGGAGATGTGGCCTCTAGATTATTTATAATGAGCCATTACACTTCAAAGCTGACTATCTTTGGGTGTGGGCTGGTCTAGGTGACCTCCACAAGTGTCATCCAACCTGAATTATTCAGTGAGTTTCAGATTTTGGCTGAAAAAAAATATTTCAGCTGGAAAAAAAAAAGCCATGTTTTTCAAATGGACAAAGGAGGCAATCCGGGCTGGGAAGTGAGAGGTGAGGGAAAAAAAATGAGTTTCTATGCTTGGAGTTTAAATGGTATCCTGCCTGCATAATGTTTTTTGAACTTCTGACATTTTCTAAGCTGTTCTTCACTTAAATTATAGAGCTCCTTCAGTTGGATGCTGCTAGGTGAGGTTTATTGCAAGGGTGCTTGCTTCTGCAAAGGACTGCTTGTACTCTGCAAAAGGTGACCAATCAAAGCATGGCACTCGGAGGGCAAATGGAGAAGATATCAAGCCCCACTTCCCCTCTCTTTCTGCTCCCTTAGAGAATCACACAAGTACAAAACCATGAAAACAATAACCCCAGCTGCAGAGGCAATGAAGCAATTTGTTAGGGAGATGACATTTTTAATGAGAAACACTTGCTGGAGGAGAACAAAAGGCCCTGTTTGGTCAGAGAGATGCTCTTGATACTCCTCTGAAGTGCATGAAAAAGTAATTTCATTTAAGCGTCATACACAGAGCAGCTGAATTTCCTGCGGCTCCAGATGTTGTCCTGGGCAGATGTTGAACAAATGGAACTCTGTCCTGGTGACATGAAAAGAAGAAAGCAGGCCTTCCTAAAGCAAAGCCCAGGCAGCAGAGGATTTCACATCTTAAAAGAAAAATAATAATTAAAATAAATAAAGAGAGAAAACCATGCAAACTGGGGGAAAAGGAGGTTCCTGAAAATGATCGTGTTTTATTGGACGTAGGGCTAACTGCTCTTAATTGTACAATAGATAATTGGAGGAGCTGAGAATCTGGATTTGCAAAATACCAAGTTCTGGCTCTGTCTTCTCTTTTTCTTGGCTTTGCATTCGTTCTTTGACAGTTATCTGGCTGTGATTCCACTGATTTTGTTCCCTAGAAAGGGACAGACCCTGAGAACCTTTATTAGGCCAGAAGTTATTGGAACTTTCCTGGGTGAGTGACGGCTTTAGAATCAACTGAAAAATCACAGTTGATGTTTCACTGAATGGTTCTCCTAATAAAAGCAGAGAACTACTTCTTGAGATTACACTAACGTACTTCCCGAATTTTGGGGAGGATAAGGAGTTTTGTGCCTCAAGTGGTAAAAGCTCTTGAAATAAGAGAGCAGACCAAGATCAGCTCTCATGTTAATGAAGACTAATGAAATATAATGACCTCGATACTCAAATACTTCATTTCAGAGCCTTGGGATGGGTGACAGAAGTAGATTCAGATGATTACCAGTCTTTGTCTGTATACAGAGCCTATAGAAATCTTGATGTAAATGAGAATAGCCTTAGGTCTGATGGCTTATGCTCTGTTTTTTTTCCTGCCCTTTTAGGCCTTGAAAAACAGAGACTATTCAGTGTTACTTCCAAATCCCAAGTCTCCTTCCGACACAGCATTATCCTTCTGCTAAGTGGTAGCAGATGAGAGAGTTCTGATCACTGCACGAACACGAGAGCATTCCTGCCTCCAACACATGCCCCTTCCTAAGGACCGAGGCCGTCACAGACAACTCAGCCTTTGACAAAGCAATAATAAAAGCCAGTTTGTGATGCTGGCCGATCAGCAGGTGGTACTGTGTAGTCAGTTTATAATGAATAAAGTGAGAACAATCTCATTTTGAAGGGGAATGTGGAAAGAGAGATTAGCATCACATCTAACACGAACCCCACCAGCAAAGCTGAACTCTGACACACCAGAATACACACTGAAGGAGAAGGATTCTTAGATGACCTAACACAAGCATTAGCAAGCCAGCTCACAGCCACAATGCTGGTGGCTCATAGGAACACTGTGCTTTGTAGAAACCTGCTCAAAGCAATTCCATAAAAGTGATCTGACCTTCCAATGGAAAAAAAAATCAGTTTCTACAGAATTACTGTACAAAATATGTAGAAAAGAACCCAACTTCCAAAAATAGATGCCACTTCTAAGCATGTTACTGGGTTTTAATTCATGCATATGCTGCCAAAATAATCCCTTCACGTACACAGTAGTCAGTGAAACTTCTGGTATGCACTTATAAAAGACTGCAGGCAAACAATGCTTTATTTTCTATTCTGAAGATGTCTGCATTAAGTCCTACCCATCAGCGCTCATCGTGAGTCTTGATTGCTTATGAGGAAAAATCACTAACGTAGAGAGAAACTAAGCATGAATAAGGCTTTTTCATACTCACTTCCTCTGAGAACACATTGCAGCAGAGCATGCTGGATCCATGTGTTATATAGGAGGTTTTGTACCATGTACCTTCTGCTACAAGGGTTTTTGGTGGCAAGAGCATTCTACTTGACCACGCTAACAGCCAATGCTGCTGCATGAGCCACCGCAGAGGAGACAATCAGAGTGATGGTGGAGGACTGAGGGCTTCAGGAAGCATGGAATCATGGCTGAGTAATGATAACATGAGTCCAGAGTGTTCATGAAGCCCTGCTCCTGGCACAAAGCAATGCAGAGCCTCACTGCAGCCCCACATTGTCTCCCCTGCGTCATTTCCCTCAGCAATCCAAGGATCATCTGCACAGCAGATGCTGCATCTTCTTTATCCAGCAGAGATGAGCTGCACTGATGCATACCAGTAACCAAGCACTGTTTGGTACTTATGCATTAGCTGTAAGGGGAAGCTGGTGTAGGGCACAGAGGGGTCAGGAGCCCTCTCCTTGTGCATCATCACCAAGCAAGGTGGAGGCAAACACACCTTTGCCATGATGCTGTAGCAGCAGAGTATCATTAGAAACAACCTGGGCTCAAACTCCAAAGTGTCCATATCCTTCTTTTCTGGGACTTCTTGATCTGCTCAATATTTGATGTTTCAGAACAACTTTTAAAAGTCTCCTGGGCATACATATAAAACATTTTCTTAGAAGTATCTGGAATACCTAGCTTCCTCATGGACTGCTCCATGAACACACTTAAACCTTTTAAAACACCAGGGAATGATGATTTCCTTGTTCAGGAATCATATGTGCACTTTCATGGGTCATTAGACATGGATAGCTCTGAAGGTAGTCTCAATCTTTAAGCTTCTGTCTTTTAGCAAATGGGAGAAAACCAGGAGGAAGACAAAGAGAAAAGAAACAATGAATGTTTTGCATGGCCACTAATGAGCTATTGCAGGTCATTACTTTTATTTCCAATAGGAATCTAAATTACAAACTGCTTTGAGTATCAGTCACATCAGGCATTTACTTTATAATGAGTGTGACTGCAGTTTTAAAAAGCTAGTGTACAGGATGGCAGAGAGGTTATAAAAACCTACGTTACATATTGGATTGTTTGTACACACAATGACTGTATTATTTCTAGGGAATTAATTTCTCCTTGTGCCCCCGCCCCCCCCCCCCCCCCTCCAGCCCCTCCCAAGTTTCCAGACTCTGAATCATTTTCTAATAGAATCTCAACAGGCAATAGTATTAAAAATGTGTTAGATGTTAGTGTCTGGGCCAGGAAAAGCACGACAATCTAATACAGAGAATCTAACTGGGGCATTCATCCAAGCCTGCCATCCATCTTTCCACTCTCTGTGGTCTCTCTCCCACTTCAGGATACAAAGATTGAGCAAGTCCTTGGAATAATGGCATTTAAATGAGGCAAGCCCTACCTGACAATATTTCTTTGCCAGGCAGGTTGCAGGTCCCAGGGAACAGATGCCCAAACTAAATCATCTTCCTCTTGGTAAAGGCAATTTGAATTGAGAGTCATTTCAGTACATGGAAGCAGACTGAAAACAGCAATCTCATTCCATTAAAGGGAAAAAAGAACCCCTAAGCCCCAGGCGTCATGATTTTGACACTTGATTTTCATTCCGCAGTGGAACAAATACAAAACCTTTCAACAGTTCTCAAGAAAACTTTCAGGAGAGCAAGACAAGCCAGAGTTAATGAACTTGCTGGGTGGGTAAGACCAGCAAACTGGAACAGCAGCACTGGGAGAATTTGAAACAGTGCCTGACTCCATGTCTCCATATTCTATAAAGGATTCAATGTCAAGATCCTCCTCTAAATTAAACAAATCCCATAGCTACAAGCAGTCTGAGCAGCAGAACTCAACCCCTTCCAGTTTTTGATAAAATGACTTCTTTAATAGAAACGCTTTTTCTCCCCCTCCAATTCTAATCCTTGAGGCTGTGGGAAAAATAAAATAAAATCTTGTTTTGACCAGCATGAAATTCTCTGTCTAGATTTAAGTTGTCCATTTACCCCCTTCCTATTTATCACAGCAGAACAGATGAGTTCGCAGCAGAAAAACAGAAGCAGAAACCTAGATGAAAAATACCTGCGTATTTCCAGAATGTCTGCCTTTCATGAGATAGGCAGGGTGCTTAAAAATTAATCAGTCAGCAGCATAGGATATCATATTTGGATTCTGGTGTGCTCAATTAAAGTCTTGCTTCAGTAGTGCAGGCTGCAGCTGTCTCTGAAGGTTTGAAATCGCCTCAGGCAGTATAAAGAGAAATAAGGAAGAAAAGGCATTTTACAGAAACTATCCCATGCACTTGTTATAGCTTACCAAGGGAATCTTTGTCTGCAAAGAATGAAAGGAAATAAATTACACTACTGTAGTACACTTCCAGTGGGTTCAGTACACAACAGTTAAAAACAATCTCACTCCATCTGAGGGTAGTTTTGAATAAAGGAGCTGAACTTAAACTGAAGAAACACGTATTGTGTTCTACTACTCAAATATGCAGAGTATGGAAGGAATGACAGACGGCATAGGATTTTTATAGACACATGGCCAGTCCTCTCACACTGCAGGGCCCATATACTGTCAAAACTTTAGCTGAAAAAGAGGCTATGTCCTTCAGTGAAGTGAGCAAACAGAAAACGTATCTCCCTTCCACCTTTCCAGTCCAATCTCAAGTCTCTGTACTTACCGTAATCCCATCCAGAGAAAAGTCATTGTCCTGTTTCCTAACAAAGTCAAAGATGTTGGCTTAAGACTTGCCCGTCTTCACCAAATATTTACAGAATACTGTAGTTACCCCATTGTCTAATCCTTTCTTCCAGTAAGTAGAGACACGAATGCTGAAACAGAACTCCTCAGAAGGTGTTACTACTGCAGCACAGTAAATCTACCAAAAATTCCCACCTCTTTTCTGCTGTGCAGAACTGTTTGTGCCAGCCAAGTGTTCTACAGGAATATTTGTTTGAAAAGTCACTAAGAAGTCGATATAACACTGAGACGTTGTGCCTCTTATCTAAGGTGATAATGCTTCCAACAAAGTACAGTTCAATCTATCTCGATCTCTGACTACGAAATTCTAACCTGGACATCGGGATGAGGAAGGATGGAGTTTAAGATTAATAAAAATGTGAGCAGCTGAGTCTTTGCACAGCATTATCAAAAAGCAAAATAAACACCTGGAGGAGAACAAAGTCAGTCTTGTAAAAGGGCAAGGGTAGAGTGAGATCGGGTCTCAGCCAAGCAGAAACTATAGAAGTTTCCATACTGCCTGGCCCACACAGCAGCATCCACTGACAGTACTAGTAGAGCACTTGCTTCCTGTAAACTGTGCAAGCAAAGCCTAGATGGTCTTCAAATTACCCTGCTGAATGAACCTGACATGATTTGGAATCTGATACAGAAGTGCAGTCATCGTTTTATCACCGACTGAATTATAAACATCGCTGTGAAGTCCTTTCCAGTGTACGTGCTTCCAGCCAGGCTGCCCTGTAGACAACACGCATATAGCTGTGAACATTTTGCACCTAGTGCAAGGGCACCTCTGTGCTTCTAGTAACTGCTGACAGAAAGTCACTGCTGTGTTTTGTTTGGTACTGAGTCAGGAAATGCCTAACTGAGACAGCATGTGTTTTATTCTTATTGCTTTAAGCAAGAGACAAAACAAAAGGAAACAAAAGTTGAAAGCTGCTGTGGCTGAATGATGTTTATCTTAAATTTAAAGAAAAAAAACAATATTTTCTTCCATGGTTGGAGTATTTGCAGTGTCCTTATTAGAGTGTATAAAAACACAAGTGGGAGGAAACAGCATCTGTTGTAGGTAGGTGGGGCTCCCCAGATGTTACAGGTCTTTCACAGAACTGCTATCTGAATGTGACTGCAAGGGAGTCAATCTATAAGCACATTATGCTACTGCACATTGTATCTGTTAATCTCCGCTGGTTTTGACCTATGACTTGGCTTTTGGCCATAAATGTGTACCTCAAACTAATCTGTGAAGAAACTGCTATATACATTACTTAAATTACTGAGAATCGTGGGAAACACTGAAGCCTGAAGATGACAACCATGGATCCTGTTTGCCCATTTGTTGATGATTATCTCCTTCACAGAGAGGTCCCTGCTCAGTAAACATCTGTACAAAGGTATGGGTGAGCAACAGAAACCACTGCCACACCTCTGCTTCAGGAGAATGGCATGTCTTACTGTAACTGCCCCTTAAGAATTTGGGTGACTGATCCAGAGTTAAATGAAGAGCTGTTATTTCCATGAATATTTCCTCATTTTCCTCGAATGAAGGAGGAGAGGATCAAAGAAAGCGGATAAGACTGAGATTAAAAGCTTGGATTTAGCAGGCTAAGGTATATGGGGCTTTAAAGGAAAAAAGTTCTCTGTGACTGAGGATTGCTCCATAGGGAAGGCCCAGAAGCATGGCCAACACAAGAAGTCTGGTTAATTATTTCACCAGCAGAACCTTCAGCAGATTGAAGTTGCCAGACCGAGTCCTTCAGTCAGGAGAAATGGTTGGTTGGAGCAACCAGAGTAGTAGTTGCAGATGTGTATGAAAAAGAAGTGTAAGAAAACAACCACCCCTTTCCTTCCGTACCTGGCCTGCTAGCGTGATTTCGGATGTTCCCAGCAGTGCCCAAGCACATGTGGAGATCAGTCAGAGGTGAAAAGGAGGAGGAGAGAGGGAGTGGGAAGTTGAACAAATGTCCCGTGAAAGGAAAGTCTGGTATAAAAATAGAATGAAAGCCCCATTTTACCAGCATGGAGCCATATGTGACAATGCAGCACGTCTAGAAATAGTACACATCTCAGCTGGTGCCTGTGTGTCCATCTCTGTTTGCATTGATACTATACTGCCATTATTACCACATACGAATGCATTCACAGCATGTACAGATGGGATCTTTCTGAGATAAAGTGCAAAGCTGAGTAATCACATTAATTTATCACACACCTTTGGATGCTTCGCCACCTTCTCCCCCCTGAATACTTTTTAGCTTTCAAAACAACCCTTTATGGAAGAAAATCTTAAGGCGTTTAAGAGGAAGGAAACCAGTAGGGTTCTATAAAAACTGAATAAGGTATTACTGAAAATATCCTGAAACTGTGTTGGCTCCATTCTTCTTTTCCAGAAGCGCAATTCAGTATAGTTACACTGCTGCTCTACTAGAAGACAACACAGATCCAAGATCTATATAGTGAAATTGTCTTCAACGCTTATCAGGCTTAAAACCTCCTGTAAAGCTATTAACACTAATTAAGATTGCTAGAGATCCTTGACATTAGTATCTCATTAATTTATTGATCTGTGTTTTAAAAAGAGTTCAGACTTTGTCACCACTACTTGTGTTTAGAGGTTACTCCACAACATCCCTGTTGGTAAATTCCTTATTTTTCCAGCCTAAGGGAACCATTGGTTGATCTCTTCCCCACAGTGACATGAAGTGAAAAAGGTAACGCCACACTTATAAAAAGATCCCGCCCCAAGCAGAGCAGCTCTTAGGCATGTCAGCTCTTGATGCTCTCCATTCCCAACAAAGCCATTCTACCAGGTTGCAAAGGACTCGAGGTGAATCTCAGGCCAGTTCCCCTGGTAAGGAGGAGTATAATAATCCTATTGTGCTTCATCCACTCATACACATCCTTCTGTCTCAGAAGTCAGGAATATTTGCATTCATGACTCCACTTACCAAACCAAACCAACACTTTCTAAGAATTGCAGAGTTTTGGTACTATAGGCCAACATGCTGGAAACATTTAGGGGAAAAAAAAAAAACAACACACAGAATAACAATAGATAGCAGTGCTACGCTCTTACTTTGATGGGGTTTAGGCAGTGGAATCCACAAATAGTTACCATGTTCCACCAGGACAGACAGCTGATGTTTGTCATTTTCAAGACCCTGCCCTCCCCACCCCCCCGCCAGCTCTTTTGTGTGGTTGCTGATACTCACAGCTTCTTCACGGGATGGGACGTTGAAATACGTTTTGCTGTTGCTGTCACATCTGCACCACAGAGACTTCCTGGATATTCACAACAAAACTGCAGCTTGTTCCTGGTTGGGTGTCATCTTCTATGGCTTCTCCTCCACATCCATCACGTGGATGAAATTTGTAAATTGCTCTCCATCTCATCCAGATGCAGACATACCTGCAATGAATAAAGAGTTACGTCCATTTATTACCTTCATAAATAACTCATTGCTGTGGAAGGCTTCAGGTTGTTCACAGAACGATTCCATGAATAAATAGCATTGAGTGAGTACATCTATACAGACACGCAGGCCCAAACGCTGGGGGGAGAGATTGTTGTTAAGGAATATTCAGTTGATCTATTTCTTTGACCAAATGCAACGTTACAAACAGACCCACAGATCTGCCTTAGGCAGCCCGTACAGGTGCTTCATTACATTTGATTTTCTTCTAGATCAATGTGAGCTCCCAAGAACCAATAACTCTGCCTATCCCATTCCCTCACTGACCAACTTAATACTTTGCACTTCAAAAAACATCTAAGGAACATCTCTAGTTATCACTACCACTGCACCTTCCTCATATATCTCTCCTTTATCCCTTTTTGAAAGATTCCTTTTATCTGCTTTTAACAACACGAATACAAGCTCAGGAGCATGATTCAGCTCTCTGTATTCGTGCCAGTCTGACTCATGGCAGTTCTAAAGAAGCTTAACTCCACCACTCACTCTTTGCTTCAAGGCTCCAGGACTGAAATCCTGTGGTCAGAACCAGCCCTTGGAGCAGCTTACTCAGCAAAGCAAGCAAATAACATGCTCAGATTCATGATGCTGAATTATTTTTGCTTTTTCCTTGCTTTGTATCTCAGCATATGGACATCTGTTTATCTCCACTGATTTAATTTATGAATTTATACAGCGGCAGTAGCACAGCACTAAGATAAGCCCTCTGTTTTAATAAAAAGCAAATCTAACAGAGAATGTGATGAAGCATCTAGTGTTATGCCATACAGCTGGAAAGAAGATTGAACGGTAAGGAGTTTGCTTCTGAAATATATTGGCAATTTAAAAGTTTTTGCAATTTGATGGCTCAAAGTTTTGTGCATCATTCAGCTGTGTCTGGCAGTTTCAGTATCCTCTGGGCACCATGGAAATACAAATACAACATGAAAACAGGAGACTGGTTTCAACAGTTGTGGGACAGAATGGCTCCAAGCACTAACCTTAATAAATCTTTTAAATCCCAAGTTTTGAATATCTGAAAATTCTGAATATTCAACAGTGAGGTTCAAAGCTGATCAAATAGAACCAAGAATTTGTTTGATGCTTCTTACCTGGTGAAAATCAGTACACCCCCAATTTATCATTGGTTATTTAACATATTTCTTCCCATTCCTGGCTCCGTTCGGGTATTAAGCATGAGAAATGCCTTTCAGTGATGCCATCCTACAGCTAACTGATGCTGCTCACCTGCAATGCCATGTGAATGTGATCTGGTTTTAGAGGTTCTAATAAATCAGTATTATACAGATGAATCCCATCCTTCATACCTTTGATATGCAGAAGTTGTACACAGCAAAGGGGAAATCTGGCAGTGAATTTCTATTGCTCAAGATCTGATCTCAATGCACAAAGCAAAATCCTGAGATTAGAAAAATGCATTTGCTTCTGGGAAATATTCTACATGCATGAACATGCTGGGAAGACAGCTTCTCTTGGCACTGGATTGCGATCTGTATCTGCAGCTCTTTGTTCAGAAGCAGAAAAAGGGTGAAGTTTGGAGGGAGAGACTGGAGACAGCATGGGTAAGAGGCCCAGCACTTTCTTATACAACTCCAAAGCAAAGATGACTGAACTCTGCCTATCTTCTCAGACTGAACAGCCCTGTGCTACAAGCTGAACAGCTGAAGGCTGGAATTGGGTCAAATACTGGGCAAAGAGAAATCTGAGATAACAGATTCCCTTGCCCTAGGCTGACCACAGAGTATTATAAAGTGGTGGTAACCTCGAGGTGCTCCTCTTCTCACCCAAGGCCCCCTGCCCCTGCCAGCTCCAGCCTCTCCCCATCTCCAGCTTCTGTAACTTGCTCTCACTCCTGCAGAAGTAGGAGACCCACAAAAGCCATCCTCAAAATAAGCTCTCAGGAATCCCTTAATCATTTAATAAAATCTCTTACGACCCATTTAAGTGAAGGAGAGCAGATGACAGAGTGTTGCTGTCTGTTTGCTTTAATGTATAATCAAAATGGGAGAAGATAGTTGAAATGAAGACTTTCAAGCATTGGTTTGTGCCAGGATTCTACCTGATGATTCCTAAAGGGTTAATTTAATCAGAGATGACAACCTTCTAGGGAGCCACCCGACTCTTTTTAAGTGATGCAAAATAAAAAGGGGCAAAATTTTCACCATTACTTTGAAACTGAACCCATAGGCTTTATAAATGTTGCCACTTGCACATGAGATTATCACACACGGGTGATTAAAACTCCTGAGAGTCTCAACCTCCACCCATACAGATTTGGGGATGCGTGTTTGGTAGCAGACACACATACCTGCTAGATGGGCTTCTTGAGGATCATCCTCAGCCATGTTCCATAACCTCTGGATATCTCCAGCCCTTGGGTGAGTTGGGAAACAAGAATTGGGAAGGGGACCTCACATAGCTGCCCCATGACAGCATCCCTCAAAGCGTGCCTGAGGGTCAGAGACATATTGGGCATCACAAAAGTGCAAACACATCAGTCCCCAGCAGCTCACCTCCTCCAGGGTAAGGGAATGAGAGCAAACTGGAACTGCCACACGCAGGGGTTTATATTCCCAAAGAGTGGCTAATTACCTCTCGTTGCTGTCAGGCTCCCAAATGCCAACGATTTGGCAGCAATTAAGTGATTCAACCTCTGCAGCCAGGAGTGGTAGCCGATTTCCTTATCCCGAAGACAATTAACCACCTCGAAGTCACCATTTTTTTCTTAAATAGGTGATGATAACAGCTTCACTCCAGAGATGAATGCTCCAAGGCATTGCCCTGACTCTAAATATCTGCAAAGTCAGGTAACTAACCACGAAAGCACCTGTGCCTATCCAGCTCCTTCTGAGCAGAAACCACTTGTCCTTCTGGCATCTTGACCCTATGTTCTGGAAAGCCCAAGGAGGCACAGACAGCACATCAGAGATCTCCCTGTACCCAACCAGTCCCAAGCCCAAGCTGGAAGCAACTTGATGAAACACACTGAAGCTGGTCTTTCCAAAGGGTTTACAAGCACAGATGGCTTGATCAATATGTGCTGCAACTGGCAAAGTTGTTTAGTCTGCTTTTGGCACCGCTAGATCCGGAATTACTTCCATATTATTCTCTTAGTTGTTAAACCAAGATTGTAAGGGAGGAATAGAAGGGGAGAAGCGGGGGGAGCACGAGTCTCTTGTGTTAAAGCACATAAAGCTGGAGAAGTTTGCTGCCTCATGCTGTGAGTGTACGTCTTGGTTTTTGGCAATGGAACAAAACCCTGGAAGCAGTCTGGAGGCTTTCACATGTTTTGCTGCTTGCTTTGGCTACCGCCAGAGCATCCCGAGCCCCGTGCTGTCTTTGCAGAGGTATGTTTTGCAAGGCATCTTTCAGAAAATGTTTGCAATGAAAATAATTTAGGTTCTCTCTCTCCCTCCTTTAAAAAAAAAAAAGAAAGAAAGCTATTTAACACGCTGATTTTCAAATTGTTCAAATAAAGAAAACCTGCAACCTTATCTGTAATAAAATCAGAGCAAGCTGCTAAGATAAATCCTGTGGGCTATCCTCTGCATGCCTCATATTTTATTGATAACAGCACAGATTCTCTCCTGTGTGATTTTATAGGATACAAAATGCATTCGGGCTCTGGATCCTATCTAAGGAGATCTGGGAGCCCTCTTGAACACTGCTGTGACGGCACACTGGGCACTGCGCTCCCCTTATTTCAGATGATGAGGCCACAACCCAATGCTCACTCTGCTTCTAAAGTTAATTTCACAGCCTGTATTGATTTCTCTGCTGCCTTGGCTAAGCCGTTTCCGGTGTATCTGCAAGTTATGCAAACTGAAAAGTTTTACATTGCTTTCTGGTGCTGCACGGAATACATTTGCTTCCTGCTTTCTTAAGTGCCTGCAGTGTAAATGGAGCTGTTGACTCCAGTATTCATTGGCTCAAGTGCTCTCCCAGAGCTGCACAATGATGGAAAGCATGGCACAAAGACGGAAAGCATGGCACAAAGGGCAAGAGGGCTGAATTTGATTGTTCAAGGCCCTTGCTCACAGTCTGATGGAAATGTGGTGTACGATCTACTTTCCCTCACTTCAAAACAGCCTCAAACCACCAGCTCTCGGACAAGCCTCCTTTGAGACTCCCTGATAATGAACTTCAGTAAGCATTTTGCAATCAAAATGAGTCTTGGTATTTCTGAAAGACGCCAGATTCATGCCAGCACATCTGCTGAGGCTGAATGACTGATTCATCTGGGCAAGTCACCGTGCCTCTGTTTCCCCCTCCTAATAAAATAAGGATAAAAATTAAACCTTCAGTAGACTGATGTGCTCATCCCAGCTCCAGACCTTTCCCTTTTTTATAGATCTCCTTCAGCACAGAAGAAAGAGAACGCCTAGTTTTTTTTTTTTCCACTGCTGTCATTCTCATCTGTTGTTCATCACAATGCAGACTGCAGGATTTTGTTAATATTGATAGATGTTTTACCTTTAAAAAAATAATACTTTGGAACATGACAAATGCGGAAAATATAAGGAAAGAGTGAAAGGGAATGGGGAGAAAAGCTAAACACGGTACACATTACTAAGAAGAGTGCTAAAAGAGCTTATTCCAACCCTAGATAATACTATGCATGAAGCAAAGTAAGCTCCAGGAGCTTTTAACACGTATCAGAAGACCTGGAAGATATCACTGAATGAAGCAGGTAGGAGACATGTGATAGTCAGAGCTTTAATTTAATCAGATCTTGAGCTGATGAAGGCCACCGGACAGTTAGGCTGATAGTGTGCCAGCAAAGGAGAATGGACCAAGTAAAGGGTCTCAAAAGTACGTAACAGAAAGTGACCAATGACGTGTAAAAAATAGCACAGGGGCAACAACAGAACACTGTCTTTGTTTCCCCCAGACCTGTTGAAGCTGTGGTATGTTTTATGCATTAACCTCTCTGTATCATGAGCAGCACTGGGCCAGACAGTACGAAGGTGATAGGTCACTGAAGCAATAAAGCAATCCTTTATTAATGTCTGTGCTCCAAAAAAACGCAGCCCCAAATTCCTTCCAGATATTCAACTGGCTGATGGGAGTTTTATTTGTAGATTAAACCATAGAGCAAACTGCACCCCTTATGTCCTCTTAAATCATGCAGCCTCCTTGGAATGACTACAATTCTCTCTGAGTTGCATTACCCAGAGTTTGTAAATGTCTGGAAGGCATAAACCACTAATGCATGTAATTTCTCTTTTCCCTCCTGCCATTTCTCTGGCTTTCCCACACAGATCGCTGCTTTCTCCCAACCACTTCAAGAATGGGATATATTTCTGTCTCAGAAACCATGCACTATCTCTCCCGATCCAGGGAGTCAAATTACACTGAGATTTAAAACATATTTCCTTGCTGAACAAATCAGATATTCATTTCGCTTCTACAAGAAGACATCTGCTTCCAAACCAGGTGTGACTCAGAATGGTCACCTCCAGATTTTCCTACAGGGAGAGTTCAAAGGCACTGGACACAAGTTATTGATCACTGCACAGCACTACGATGCACACACGGCAATGGGCTGGGAGGGAGGTTGAGGTGGGTTATCACGTCCCTTCAATCACATCCTTGGATGAGTTCTGCAGGCCCCCAAGCGCCCAGCACAGAATCATACAGTCATTTAAGCTGGAGAAGACCTTCAAGATCATCAAGTCCAACCATCAACCTGATCTTCCGAGTCTCATCACTAAACCACATCCCTTAATGATTTAGTGCTATTTTCTTATAATATTCCATATTGGACCTAGTGGTATTTCTGGATCTTAGCATAAAGATCACATAGGAATATGGAAGGTTCCTCCTGCAGCAGATGTGCTGAGCAATCCCAAACCTGCTCAGCATTTGTGCTCTGCTCCAAATCACTTCTGCCAGAATTCACTTTGCATGGCATCCTAGCACCGGTCCCCGAGGAAATATCTCACAAAGAGCAAACACCCTACTTTCAGGTACCCATGAGTTATCAGAATATTCAAACAGCACTTATTTTTGTAGCTTCTTTTAAAGCAAGGCACTCAAAAAGCCTGAACACCAAATCCAAACCGATCTGGGCCACTTCACCTTTAATTTTCTGGCTCTACAGCTCACTAATACAATGCGCACTGTATCAAAAGGGAGATTGCTTAGTTCTGGGTACTTGGATGAATTTTTTGCATAAGCTGCACCTGGAGCTCAGCTGAGGGGCTTAGCATGAGCTCAGGCAGCGCATCTTATCCTCACTTAATGCAAACATCCATCCCTCTCAGAGGTGAGTGCATCCAACACCTCCTATTAGTCACCAAAGCTATGCTTCCACGCAAGAGGTTTTAACCACCACGCTGAATTCACTCACATCTTGGAATAGCCCAACTAATCATGATGGTAGGAAATACCTCCAGCAAGGCACTTTCTGCTCAGTTATGTATTCAGATTGATGGCAATAATAAACTAACAGTTTTCTGACATATCTCTGTGTAAGACTACAGCTGTCTCAGAACTTATTTTTGCAATTTTAAATAACACATATGCTCTGCTTCAAGCTTAACCTTCAGAAAGTGTTGTAACAAATAATGGACTTCTCTTGATTTCCCATACTGTTTACCTGTGAAAGGAAGGTGGCTCTGAGACTGGCTGCCTCTCCAAGAGTTACAAAGAAAGCAATTGCATGGCTCACATGGGCTGAAACCACATACGGATGCAAAGTCTAGGTGCCTTCCAAAACTCACACTGACCATCCCTAACTTCTTCCCTCTACAAAGGTGATTCAGAGATGTTAAAGCAACAGGGCTGCTTAGACCGCTACTGGCTGGGGCAGACATAAAACATTTTTTGTGCCTGTCTTTGGAAATAAACAAAAATGATACTGAATGCGAATGAGGAAGGAAAGCAAATGGTACCCAAGGTTTCTGATGTTGATTAGGTTGGTATAATTGTGGCCCCATCATGCAGGAAGGTGCTTCCAGTGAGTTTCATAGAATCATTAAGGTTGGAAAAGACCACTAAGATCATCTAGTCCAACAGTTTCTTTGCTCCTGGATCTTTTTGCCCATCTTCCCTGGGCCAGTGGCCTGCACCCACACGTTACAGCTCTGGCTTTTGAACCCTTACAAATCCCTCTGCAGGATTTTGACGCTGCTCACCCTAAAGGCAGGCACTGTGCGTAGCAGTGCACCTCCTGCCTGACATTTCACATGCCTGTACAGCCCGATAACAAGTGAGTGCCTGTGTGCCAGGAGGTTCCTCCGCCTGTTTGTTTTCTTACCTGGTCTCCTGTGGTGGATAAACACTGAAGTGGCACAACTTGTTCTGCATGAAGCAATGAATAGGCCTGGACTGGTGTTTGCTAACAAATCCCTGCTCCATTCATTTCCTGCTTCCTCCTTCTGTTACAAGGATTCCACTCTCCTAGGGCTCTCTATTACTTTCTTTCCTTTTTAACTCTTTTGCCTAGTTTTCGAGCAACTTACAATATTTCTCAATGCACCATATTTCTTCACACCTCTGCCCATCACAACTAATCACTTAATTGTGTGGAGCTGGAGATACCAAGCATTCCAAATGAGCTTTTCCAGGTACCCAGCAACCTGGCCCTGCCAGGTTTCCCAACTGCACTCAGCTAGGTGGAATGAATCCAAGTGGGTTTGGCAAGCCAGCTGCTCCCACCACCTACACACGTGCAACCTACTGGTATTTCATTCGCTGAGCACCTCTTTCTTCTCCCCATTGTCCCACCCACCACGGTTGCTTGGCCAGGAGGGGAATTTGTAGTTCAGCAGTTCAAAGGAAAGCTCATCCATCCTGCACTGAGAACTGCAGCTGGGGCACGTCTGCCCTGCCCCAACTTGTCTGGAGCTATCGGGATGCTCCAGCGTGGAGCTCCCAGCTGAAGAGACACATGGAAGCCCTCCTTCAGTCCCGCCACGCAGCTCCTGGCATTATAAAACGAGCAGGGTTTTCTGCATACATCTGAAGGAGATTCGGCTGCCAGGCAGCTGGGTGCCAGTGCTTGCAGAAAACGTAGAATCACAGGACCATTAATGTTGGAAAATACCTCTAAGATCACCCAGTCCAACCCCAGCCCACTGCCACCACGCTCACTGACCACGTCCCTCATTGCTTCATCTCCACATTCCTTGAACACCTCCGGGGACGGTGACTCCACCACCTCCCTGGGCAGCCTGTGCCAGTCTCTCAGCCTTTCCAAAATGACACAATGATACCATGCAAGCTCTGTGGTGCTAAATAAAGCTTCAGCAAAGGAGATAAAAGAAAGAAAGGCAAAGGCCTTCAGCATCACAAGCACCTCTAACATTGTCAGGACTTGTTCTTCTTGGAACGGACCTTAAAGCCCATCCAGCTCCCACCCCCTGCCATGGGCCGGTTGACCCCACCAGCTCAGACTGCCCAGGGCCCCATCCAGCCTAGCCTTGAGCACCTCTACAGATGGAGCACCCACAGCTTCTCTGGGCGGTCTGTGCCAGGGCCTCACCGCACTCTGAGTAAAGAATTTCCTCCCTTAACATCTAATCTAAATTTCCAACCTTTCACTTTAAAACCATTCCCCCTTTGTCCTACAGATACTTTGTTTTCTTCCACCTTGGAAGAAAATGGAATGCAAACGCAAGTTAGCATTTCAGGAGAAGCAACAAAAACACCTTTCTGCCTGCAGCATCTCAGCTGCCTTTCTGCAGAAACCGGCTATGGAAATGAGCTCCCTGGAGTCCTGCTGACACTATCTACTCGTCATGGTACACAGTGATGATCTGACCTGATAAAGGTGCTTTTCATTTTTTTTAACTGACAAGGCAGCGCTCATTTCAGCAGAGAAGTGGTGTTTTTAAAAAGAAATAGGGCAAGAGCGAAAGGAAGAAATACTGGTACTGTTTTTTCCTCATCAGTAGTGGAAAATAAAAAGCATATACATGTGGAAAAACTATCCTTCCTTTTATCCCTTGAAAACCTAATAAACATGTGAGGCAAACTCACCGTTTCAGCTGGTAGGCAGCCACAATGCTGCTGAAGGAAAAGGTGTGTCCTGATCCCAAAGTCTACTGTTGTCCCCGGAAGGTTCAGGCATTATCCTGAGAGATGTGCTGCAAAAACAAACACAAGAAAGTCAGAGCCCTGCATTCTGCCACCTCTCTCACTCTGGCTTTGAAATAAATGCAGCTGGAACAAAAGGAAGGAGCAAATAAACTTTGCTATGTGGCTGTGATACCCGTTCGGTTCCTGGTGTTACCCCAAACCACTGATGCTCTCTGCAAAGGATGCTCACCCACAACTTGTATACAAGCCCATACGATAAAAAAAAAAGTGCCATGGCCAGTGACAGAACTGACTGAAGCAAGGTTAGGTCTCTTACAACCTCATTTTACCTCCTGCCTTATCTGTAATTAGCTTCTGTGAAAGGCTTTGAGCTTTATTTTTCCCTTATCTCAGCTGACACGCTTGTGGGGCAGCCCCTGGATGCAAGGGGTGAGGGGAACCTCAACCTGCTCATCATTTGGTTTTGGCTGCATTAAGTATGACTGTAGTCAAGCACTTCTTGAGAACTTTAAGATTAATGTCATTTCTTTTGGTCAACAGGCTAAATCTATTCAGCTTTGGTTCAGCTCAAGCTGTGATTTTCCAAAGCAAGCGACCAAGTTTCTCTCAACAGCTCACTTCTGAAATGACTTGGGTGATAAATACATGTCCATGCAACATGAGGAACTTTGGGGAGATGTAAATGAGATTTTAATTTGTGACAAACAGTTGCACAAAGCAATTTGCTAAGGAAAGATCCAAAACAATTCAGCACCAGCCCACTTCTTCCATTTTTTTTATTACTGCTATCTCTAATTACAGGCATGAAACCCAGGTAATAAGTGGGTTACATTTTCTGCTAAGAAAATGATGTGTATAATTATAGGCACATGTTCAACTGAGATATTGTGGCATCCAGTGCTTCCACAAAGATGATAATTGTCAACCTTTGCACTGTAATTAAGTCTAAATGGGAATCCTAATCGCTTTCTAAATGAGCAAACAGTAAGCCTATCTTGATTGGCTCTGTTGTGCCAATGAATGAAACTGATTTACTCTATGGGTTAATTAAGTTTTATAAAAGCCCTACCCCCCCCCCCCCTTTCCTCAAAACCCACATTGTCAGCAAATATTTGAGCTAATTAGTCCTATATTGTTTTAGCGCTGTGTGATGGTATTACCTGTATTATCCTATTAGGAGCCCCGGTTTTCTGCAACCTTGATTTCACATTTCCCCCTTGAAGCAACTATGTTGCCTTTGATTCACCTGTTTTTTGGGTTCATGGCCTTCTCTCCCCTTTGATGCTTGTGATTTCAGCAAGGGCCATGAACAAAAGAGGATTTTGTGCAGTACGGTGCTTAGCTTTCCTTAAAAATGAGCATTATCCCTAACCATGACATAACAGGCTCAGTGTAAGCAATCTCATCTCACTGGCTTTCTTTTCACTGCTATTCATGTGGGATATTTTCCTACAAAGTGCCAGTCAGCCAGCCCAGCGGGACTCTGCTAAGCACAGACCACACGGGAAGATCCCGAGGATGGCTGATGCTATGTTTCATCCCGGGTAAACCTTCAAACTACACAAGATGACCAAAACCAATACGACTCACTCCTACCTCCAGTTCCCACATTCAGCACAACGCAACCATCCAATAAAGCTAAAGAGATCATTTAGTGGGCATGGTGGTGATGGCTTGATGGTTGGTTTAGATTATCTTAGTGGTCTTTTCCAACCTTAATGATTCTATGATTTGAATTCTCCATTTGATTTGCTCAATTCCTACAAAGACAGCAATTGTATTTAAATAGGCAGTAGGAGGGTTGGGAAACTTCCACAACACTTCACAGTCAGGCCTCCCAGGGTAGAGATGCATGTGTCCAGAAGAGCCAAACATCACTTCTGCTAGAAGACGACACAGTGCTGGGATGGAAAAAGGAAAAGTCGGATACATTCATCCCCAGTCAGCACAGATACCCAAAGTCAGTGCGTACACACTGACTTATGATAGGAGAAGAAGTACTTTGTTTCCCTATTGTTTCTGTTCCCTCTCCTCTCTCCCAACTCAGTTGTTTGCCCTCAAGAACATATTTATTCTTCCTTTCAAGAAGGACTTGAGCTACCAAATAAATGCCGAGTAAAATGTTTCCAATGCACTTGCCCAAATAAAATGATTTGCGCAATTTAGTGGAAAAAATCACAGAGCTGAAAAAATATATGTGCTTCCTGTGGCGAGAGCACCTGAAAGGCAATGAAATTCCATTACCTGCAACAAGCCCATAAACAGCATTACAGAGCAGCCACTTGTCAGTGCTAGATGCTATTTGTGGGAAGCCACTAATTGCAGCTTTCATAAAACGGTTTGACTACCTTCCAGGCTGATGCACAGTGCATTCCAAGTGGGTGATTTAGAAGCTGCAGAAAGCCAAATGCCCCAGCCACAGGGGAAGGCTGCCACACTGGCACTCCCTACGGAGAGCTCCTCAGCTGAGCAAGACAGTGGCCACTTCATGTCAAATGCCTTCCTTGCTGTCTATGTCTCCTCCTCCATCACAACCGCTATGAACATCAGGAACCCATGGCAGCAGGAATGGTAGAGGACATTGTAAGGGTAGCTTCTGTCTCCTCCACATTCCTGAGGTTTACTATTAGATGAACGCTAGGACAACTAAACTGTAATTCTCTGTCTAAACAGAAACAGCTAATGCCACTTCAGACGCACTCCCCAGGGCTTCACTGCACTAACAGAAACAACACGTGACCTACAGGAGACTTCTTCCTTCCTGGAAAGGGGAACCAGAGGCCATCTAGAGGATCCCAAACAGTTTATAAAGTATACAGTTAAGCTACGGAGTCATAGCACAGATGAGTTGCTCATGGCCATGCAACGAGCACACGGCAGAAGTAGATTTTTCCAGCGTAATACTTTAGCAAAAGACTTTTCCATCTATTTGCCTTTCTTCCAACACATAACGTGATCTTCCTTATACAAAAAAAAAAAAAATATGAAAACAAAATTTAAGTCAGACTTCTCATCCTCATCCTGAATCCAAAACATACATGCTTTGCTTCTGACTCTATCGTTGCTTCATATTTTGCCTTGTGAATCTATTCAGATGACACAATAGGACAAGCTTGATTGGCAAGTGGGAAAATTGGCACTCATGAGCATGATTCATCAGGCCTTTCAGAGCACAGAGAGAAGACAATCTGCTGATGTTTGGATAGTTTGCATGTTCTTATCTCAATGGAACTTGTTCACACAAGCCAGGTTTGATTTTATGTTATCCTAAGCCTTGCCCTATACTTGTCCTAGTAGCTGAAAACAAGTTATTTTAGCCAAAGGCTCCAAAACCTTCACTCGTTTTTTAAAATAAAAATAAACTGATCAGTGAATTTAAAAAAAGAGAGAAAGAGAGGGAGAGAAAAAAAACACAGAACAGTATTTTCAGTGGCTCATGAGCTGGAAAATCAACAGTTTTTAATGAGGAAAAAAAAAAACGATTAAGGCCATGCGGCAGCTGAAAAAGCAAGCACTTATTAAAACAAAATATTTAATGATCACAACCATTCAATGGTTGGAAAAGCATGTTCTAATGACCACATTTAATAATGTTTAGAGCCACCCAGGGCCTTGAAAAGCAACTTCTTACCTAACTTTGTAGAGCTGCTGATTTCAATAAATGACATGCAGTTTAACCCACACGTAGGGGATTACATTCCATTCCACTTCTGGAGAGAAAAAGGTTAAAAATCCTCTGCTTTTAACAGAGGGAATTTTGAGACAGGTAAAAGGGAGAGGAGTGAAGGAGCCAATGCTGCAGGAAGAGGAGGGCTCAGCACTGTTCTTCCCAGCAGGGAATTTCTGGCATCCACACTGTCTCAGTAAGGGCAATGGAGAACAACCACAGATTTTCTACTGCCAGGAAAAGAGGTGAGATTGTGCCACTGCAGGCATTTTCACCTCCATCTTCACCAACTGAATGCTCTGGAGATGGTAACTGGGAAAAGAGGCCGGGGCAGACAAAGCATCTCCAAGCATACTGTAACGTAAGGTTTTGTTCAGTGTATCTTGCCCTGAGGCGTCATCACATGTTTATTCCAAAGTTCATATTGGCATAGAAGATGATTTCTGATGTAAAACTGTCCCATTTTAGCTGTTTTCTGCTCAGAAGTGGCCTGTGCATACTGAAGAAATGCTCCTAGTTATAGGAGAGCCAAGGTGCTGCAACCCAGCCCTTCTCAGCAGCGTGACCACCTTCCATTTGAAACAGTGCCACGATTTGTTGCCAGTATTTCACACTTCTCTAGTTTTAATACACAGAAAATAAGTGCTTGGGGTTATCTCACTTTGTTGACTGGGACTCAGAGAATCATTCCGAATCCCTCTGTGCATTTGGAGCCTTTCCAGAAGCTCAGCATGGTACCTGCAAGGCAATTTGTCTTTGCAAAAATATTTTGCCATTTAAAGCCACTACGTGGCAGGGAAAAGCAAGTCCTGAAAATATATGTTGTGCTCAGGGCCGGTTTGTAGCTGTACATGCTAAGGATTTAATGCAGAAACCCCTGCAAGGGATACCAGTTCTTAGGCTGCTGCTACGAGAACCCTTTCTGCCGAGCAGAAACAGGAGAAATCAATGTGCGTTAATCAAGGTATCAGATATAAGAGAGATCTATCAACAAATAGAAATAGGACCAGTCTGCCGGCATGGTGCCAGGCATCTGGCCAAGGCTGTGTGCAAATAGAGACAAGGCACACTGCAGCACGGGCTCCCAGCACAGCAACGAAATGACAATGAACTGCAGTGCTCAGCTCATGCGTTCAGGAGTCTGTTGTGCTCACCTGACCCTACGCCAATGACCAATGCAGAGCTCAGGCTGTAATTAAGCTAATGACAGGAATTGCTCTGAACTTCAGTTGCCTCAGAAAGAATGACCGATGTTTCTTAGGTAAAACTGGAGGCTTCAACTGTGAGAACAATCATTTGCAATGCCCCAGTGGGTAGGCAGCGACCTCCAGCTGAAGCAAGGTCTCTGTTAAGGACACACCAACCTGAAAGCTTGCAATCATAGAATCATAAAGGCTGGAAAGGACCACTAAGATCATCAAGTCCAACTGTCAACCCTTCACCACCATGCCCACTGAACCATGTCCCTCAAAATGGCAGTGGCACAACCTCACCTGCAGGAGAACAGTTTTCAGAGGGAAAGCATTCTGGTAAGCTTCCCATGCTAGAGTGCTGCCTTTGTATTCCCAGATAAAAAAACACATACAGTTCTGGTGGAAAGTACATCTGCCAAGAAACATTCACACCCATTGGCCACTTCAGTGGTTGGCCATGGTCAGTAAGGGGGTGCCTGCTGGCTGTCCCATCTCCTCCATGTGCCCTCTAGCCCCACTGGCATGGTCTCATTGTAACAAGGGCATAACAAACAGAGCCCCACATCACCAAACAGCAGAAACCTTCATCAAACACACTGCAAATCCCACACTGTGCCCTGCCTCATACCAGGTGGGTGGTGGTCTTCCCTATGGACACCACCACTGCCCACCTCCACCATTTGACCTTCTGCCAAAGGACCACATTACTCCATCTCGGTGGGCTCTGGCCTGCTTCCAGCTCAGCTCACTGCACAGTGAAATACTGAGATGGAAAAAATAGCCTTTCCATGTCACCGGCCCACGGCGCCTAGCCACCAGACGGCAGGCAGCCAGCTGGTGCACTTGGGTTTCCATTTCACTCAACAGAGACAATTACAGCCTTTGTGCTCCACGCACACCTTGCCCCGGACACATTGCATCCTCCTTCCTTGGCATTCTGTGCTTGCACTGTTGACCCCCTCCTGACTCCCGCACCTGGGCTGTCCACTCCCCTCCCAACATTTTGAAGTCATTTTAAAAATTCCAGTTGCTCAGGTGCACCTTTTCCAATTTTTCTGGATACTGTAACATTAATAAACCACACCTCCTCCCTTTTCCAATTGTTTTTTCAATTAGAGCTGGAAGCTGGTTGATACTAAAGGACTGCAAATGATAAACACGGGGAATCAGAATGGCTTAAGTTGGAGGGGACCTTAGAGATTATCTATTTCCAATCCCACTGTCATGGAGAGAGTTGCCAACTGCTAGGTCAGGATGCCCAGGATCCCATCCAACTGGGCCTGAATGCCTCCATGAAGGTATTTATAGGTGGAGATCAGTCCCCGAAGTTATCCTGCAGTGGGGAAAAGCAAGACAACGACAATGGACAAGAGGTAGCCTATTCAGCAGGACACATCTGTTGCTGCTCCCAGAACCATTAAAGCACTCTGTAAGAAACTTGTGGTTGCTTCTCATGGGACTTTTTCCCATTCACTGCAAACATCCTGACGAAATCCTACAGCTTAGCATCCCCAGCAGCTCCTGCCACCTGCTCCTTCCAGCCTCCAGCCCTGCACCCGTCCAGGTTCTCACAGATACTGTGCAGATGAGAGCAGCCTACAAGAATCCTGGGGAGGAAGCACATGTCTTTTTGTATATCTAAATGAAAAATGCCCCGGATCCAGTTTCCTCCTCTTAAGATTGTACAAAACACTCACAACCACATGTGCTCCTTTCTCCTGAGGAGCTGCAGGGAACCACCTTAAGCCCTGTGACAGGTTTGACAACAGCTGCAGAAAGATTAATGTTTTAACTGCATTAGTATCCTTATTGGTACTAAGTAGTTTTTCATGTATTTGCTCTTCCACAGTGGTACTACAGGATATTTACCCACTGGGAATGCTATACTTTAAACAGTAAAAGGATGTAATTCTGTTCATTCCTATGCTATTTTTTCCCTCGTGATTCCTAATGAATTTATTGGAATTGCTTGTGGTTTCCAATAATGCAAATAAAGCAAAACAGAAACAAAACCCCAAACCTTAAGGTTGTTAAACTTCAGCACTGGGGACGGCAGGTAACAAGGATTAAAAAGAACAACACAACACAGCTACAGAAAGACACCCCATCACGTACTGAATTTCTGCTGCAAGACGTTTTATGGGGTGAGAGCTGATGAGTAAACACTATAAAACAAGTTGAGAAATGTATATCTGATGTCAAGAGAAGGCAAATAAAATAAAGTGAAACTTGCATGGAGAGGTGTGGCTGTGGATGTGAAACCTGCTGGTGCCCTGCAGTTGCCTTGAGCTCCAGCTAACAAGGAGGAATGTGTTCTGGCTTTGGTGGGAGATGGTTGGAAACAAATAGGATTGATCTTGTCCCAGAGAACAACAAAATAACCAACATGAAGTCAGCAATGAACCCACCTGCTTCCCATCATGAGCTTGAATGCAATTTGTAGGATCATTAGGATTCATTTACTGGAGTCTCTCTTCAACAGTTTCTCCAAGAGAAAGAAAGAAACTGCCTGGAGAGCTATGCTGAAATGTTGGCTTTCGCTGGCTGAGCTGAGAAGCTTTTGCTAACAGTGCTGTCACATTTCTTCTCTGCAAAAAGGATTAATAGAGGCAGTAGAACTTGTTAGGAGATACAATACAATGACTTTGTCCTCAAACTATCTCTAAAATATTTAGATCCCAGGGGCATTCACAATCTAAACTCTTTTTGGGGAGAGAGAAAGGGAAATGGGAGACAAGAATCTTTCAGGGCTTTGGCAGCAGCTGATGCTCCAAATTTACTGCCTCACATCTGAAAAAGTCCATGTAAGGCAAGACAGAGCGATTGCTCCTTAAACGATTCTCACCAGGCATCGCTTGCAGGGCAGCTGTTGAAGTGGACACATTTATAACCACCTCTCTATATTCCAACAGGATTGTGATTACAACTTCTGCACCATCAGCCCGGTGTCTCACGTGACAGATGCAAACGGTCCAAAGGAGATTTGTACCAGTGGCGTTTTCTATCATTGTCCATCAAACTGGGTTAGCAGTGCAGAAGTCAGCAAGCTGGAGTGCTATAGTGTTATCTTCTGGACACAGCTCCTTTAGGGCATGTTTGGGTTTGTGTTCTGAACAACACTGGGAAACTATCCAGAAAAATAAATGAGGCTTTTTAGTAAAAGATTGCTATCAGATGGAGGCATCTAGAGACAATAATTCCTGATTTCAGAAAACTGCTGCTCCCTAAAAGAAGACGAAGAGACCTCAAGTTGTTCAAGTTAAGCTCAAACAGAAACTTTAAAGCCTGCATTTGGAAGGTGGCATGGGAAAACACTGAGATATTACTTAAACGTCAAGTGAAAAGGTGGAAATAGTATGAAAATGGGGTGCCTTGCTTTGCTGACAAGCACTAAGCCACTGCAGTGAATGGATGAGGCCTTGTGTTGGGCCATGGAGGCCCAGGAACCTGCAGGTATCATTACAGTGCAACAGAGGTTCACAAGAACATGAGGAGTTAAATCATCCTTTCTGTTGACAGGACTATTTTTTCTCCTGCTCTGGGAAATAACCTGGTTGGACTCCTTGGAACAGCTGTTTTCTACCATCTTTGTCATCTGTTTTTCAAATTATCTAGCTATTAAGTGATTATTTCTGATGATTCCAGCCTGAGAGCATCTGGAATTCTTAAAAACTCCCATCACTTCAGGTTTCCTTTCCACCTCTTTTACATCCTGCCTTCCTCTCTTTGGTCTAAAAATGAATTTTCCCCCCTATGTTCTGAAGTTCTTGAACTTAGGAGATCTGGTAAGGTCTCAGTGCTGAGGGTAAAAGAAAGACAAGGGTGCAGATTACTCTTCCAGAGTCTTACTTTCAATATCTCATTTTCCTAGTAGTATTTTCAAGGGAAAAGACAATCTGAGTTGCTCATAAAATGTCTGCTCTTATAAGGTAATTCCTCAGAAGTCTTTAGGGAACACAAACCACATGGGACCAATGAAACATGAAAATAGCTCTTTATCTCCCTGGATCTCCATCACAATAGTTAAACCCCATGACCTTGCCTTGCAAAGGTATTTCCACTGCTGCAGAAAGCAAGGTGTATTCCAAAGGTGAATCAAGAAAATGCAGAGCAGAAACCTGAAGAGCTCAGTGATGGAACATTAATGGATAAATGTATGACCTGAAAGATAACATCAAACAGCAAGATGAGAGCGTGAGTGTGGCTATAAATGACTGGCAGGAGAGAATGACTGAAAACATAGAAGAAAGGAAACTTGAGCCCTGGCTTATAGCATGGCACACTTTACAGGCCTGGGACAACACAGCATCTCAAGACTTCAAGCGCTGCAAATGTATTTTGCTGTGTTTTTGGGGGTATTTTTGAACAAGATACAGCATAATCTTCAAATTGCCACCTACTGCCTGTGTTATGCAGTGTGCATCTTAATTCGGGTATTCCTCATTATAATTGCACTTGGCTTCTCTCTCTCTCTCTCTCTCCCCAAATCATCAAACATGTCTACTCCTCTTGCACCAACCTACACTGATTCTTCAGAGGTCAGAGCTTCATTCTCACCTGCAGCACGGCATTGAAACAGCACTTGCGATTCCTTATTTGGCTTTCCCAAACAGATTCCTTGATAGAGTAGAGCAGGGACTCAAAATGAGTTTTATTTGTCTGCCTTCGGGTTGTTTGTGGTGATTGCTTACTCTTTGTAAAGGTTACAGCTGTCAGCAGCACGCTGCTTTGATGTACAAAGGCTGCCACTAAGAACAGCCCACGTGGGCAGCTCATAGATGTTCACAGTCTCTCCTGCTGTCACAACATCCCATCCTCATGCTATCTCTAAGGCTTAAGAGGGATCTCATATTACAAATCAGTCTTTCTCCCTGTGAATAAGCAGCGATGGATGCTGTGGCCTGGGTTGTCATCTTCCTGCTCATGTCACACAGCAGCCTCAACGTTACAGAGTTGGGTCTCATCCACACGTGTATGGATGATGAGTTGTGGCACATTATTGCACTGTCATCTGAAGAAAGTCCTTAATGAAAATATCCCCGTTTAACTGTACTAGGATGATCTTTTACTTAGGATCACCCGGCCTATAGGTTCATAAGCAACTAAAATGAAACTGGAGCAGAGTTCAGCAAGAACCACAGATTGGAGAAAGTCTTCTAGAAGCATCCATCTACCTGATTGATCTAGATTGGACAGCGCTGAGCTTGTGAAATAAATCTAGGACTGCAGTTGTACTGCTTTCAAAAGCTGCCTGACACCACTGCTGCTGAATCGGCATCACCATTGAATGATGGGCTGAAATTTTGTCCCACCTGGATTTTGAACACTCAGCAGCTCCCGGGTACCATCGCCCTTCTTCACAAGCACATCCATCATAGCTGGCATTGACTGATTAACCAAGGAGTGACTGGACATGAACTAATGAGCATCATTCAGCTAAGGCAGGCAAATGCTAAAAGGGCAGCATAATGGGAGCTTTCATACCACAGGATGCATCTGTGAAGGAGACTTTGTCCGGACAAAGCTTTGCAAACTCACAAACCTCTAATCTCTACAGGATGCAGAACACTGAACAGCAATTAAAAGAGTGCAGACAACATCTTTGCCACACTGTGTGGTCTTCCCCATGGCCCAGGAAGCCAAACTAATGCAGCAGAGGTGTCCAAACCAATTCACACCTATGGATCAGGAGGACCAGCTTATACAGTGAATAAAGTAACTAACAATAACTCTTGTTAATTATTACCTTATTAGTCATATTCTCTTTTTGAAGGTAACTGACAGCATACAAGATGCAAAGAACAGCTGGGAGTGGGAAAGCAAGAGAAAATCTGATGACACTGTGAGTAAACACCATAGGGACTGTGTATGGGTATCAGCAGAGGTATTCCTAGAAAACAACACTAAAATAACAACCACTTAGACTTCAAAATTATCCACTTACTCATTTGGACTCAATTCTCATTTGACAAAGAGTTGTTTGGACAAATAAGGAGATAACCAAGGCTGATTTGCCTGTTGCTCTTTGTCAGAAAGGTGCATTTCACACCCATCAAATGCTCAATTAATGCTCACATGCCTGTAGAAATCCACCACAGGGTTTCCCTTCCCAGAGTTTCAGCTTGGGAGAAGCAGCCCCACAGAGTGCATTACAGCCCAGATCTTCCTCAGTGCAACATCTGGCAGCAGAATGCTAATTGATGTTGTATAAAAAATAGATAATCTGTCTGCTATTTTCCACCCTCCTCAGGAGGGAACCTTTTAATTGGCTGATAATATTCCCCCCCTTAGTCTGTCCTCTGAGAGGATTATATAAATCAAGCATATAAAAGGTCAAGGGATTCCCAATGGAGACTCCATAAAGAACAGAAAGTTTATGCCACAACCGTCCTACAGCCTCCCCCCAGGATATGCAAAGGAACTGCAGAGGTGTCCAAATCCAAACCCAACCCTTGACAGGCCACAAAGCTCCTGTTGAGCAAAAACTCCCACTCATGAACCCTTACTTCCATTTCACCAGGAAAACCTGTTGAGTAGCATCATCCAACCACCCGTTTCAGCCGTGGGTTTGCAGAGGAGGGAAACCTGGTGATGCCTCCCTTTACTACAGCCCCTCTTATTTAAGGGATCTGTGCTTGATGGGAGGGAGGCTGCCCAGACATCTCCCTTGTTGCTGGAGCAGCTGTGATTTGCCAGTCAATCAATCCAAGGCACAGGTGTGCACGTTACATGACGGTCAGGCAATTGTACAGATAAGGTGGATAGGATTTAAAGGGGAGATGTGAAAGAGCATTTGTATCTGCAGTGCTGCAGTATAATTGCACCTTTCTGCACAGGGGCAGAAAGAAAACTCAAATCCTGCCCCAGAGACTAGATTATTTCACTAACTCAAATTAACATCAGGTGGGTTACAGAAAATGATTTACCAAACTAAACAAACCCAAGGTTTGGACAGAATTGGTTTGCAACCGTCTGCATCAGACCCTGTGGCTAGATCACAGTGGGTTAATGACAGAACCCAGAAGTCAGATCAATTCACGGTCTTTGGCTTCAAAAGGAAAATCAAACAAGAAAGAAAGAAAGAAAGAAAAAGAGCATTTATTTGCCTTCATTTCCTGCATTGACGAAGTTGCCTCCAATACTTGCAATTACTCTCTTCTTGAGAAAGGAATTAATTAGCATCATAATATATCTTCAAAGTTCCAAGAAGAATAAAGGGATCTGGTACAATGTGGGATTCCTGGCATGGAAATCAGGCCCTCATCTAAACAGCAGGGGTGATTGTACAGGCATATTAGTGTGAAACAGGGGGATGCACTTCTATTTGCTGCTGGATGAATTTTGATGAATAAATCAAAAACCCTGTCATGTCTGGAGGCGCTGGAAAGGCAGCTAGTGTTCGAGGAGGATGGGTAAGTGCCATGTTAGGGGTCAGGTCCAGCTATGTAGAGAGCAATGGGAATGTTGTCACTGGGTTTGGAGGGGGACGCAGCGTAGCCACCGAGCCTGTGCTTCAGCTGTGGATATCCCACGTTCTTCCAAGCGTTAAATCGATAGCCTCTATCCAAAAGGAACCTCACTGCAAAGGCCAACATAAATCTAACGCATCTCCCTTCTGAGCTGCTGAACAAAGCCCAGCATGTTTCAAGTTAGGCAGAGACTGTTCCTAGAATCATGGAATTGCTAAGGTCACCCAGTCCAACCCCAGTCCACCCCCAACCATGCCCAGTGACCACATCCCTCAGTGCTTCATCTCCACACTCCTTGCACTCCTCCAGGGATGGTGACTCCACCACCTCACTGGGCAGCCTGTGCCAATGTCAGGCCGTTCGTACCCTCAGACAATTGCAGCAATTTCAGCCATTAAAACAGTGTACTTTGTGCCACATTTACTGAGACGTCTTGGTAACATGATTGCAGACACTCTGTAGACTCAGAGGAAAAGGCATCCCTGTGTCAGACAACGTAGTCGGGAGAAATGAAAGATGATGTAATAAGAGATGAAGGCACTTCATCACAGATCTGCTGTTTGCAAAATTCAGAAGAGTAATAAAGTGACGGGCAGCAAAAGTCACAATCTGCCACACGTCTAAATGCCACCGGAGCAGTAGGAGCATATTGTAAATCACAGTAAAGATGGCTCGTGAGGTGGGATCTGAAGGACAAATGGCCATTGCTTCATCAGCCACCGACAGGCAGGCAAGCCATGGCTGTGGTGAGCTGTGTCAGAAAATGATGAGCCACGTAACGTCAAACCTGAAATACAAGCCCCACAGTCCTATTTGACACAAATGGGAAAGTGTAAAAGAAAACAGATGTTGGCAACAAAGAATGGTTTTATGCATTCTTTAAAAACAGTTACTGGCATCTGTCAGTGCATCTCACACTCTTCCTTGAAGGCTGCTGCTGACATTAAACAAGAGTGTCGAAGATTCTCATCTCGAACTTGATAGCAAAGAGGCTGGAAACAAAAGAGGTGACTTGAAATGCAATTACGTTTTGCATTTGAGGGTGAGTGGGCAAGTGCAAGCAGTTACCGAGCTTCAGACAGAGACGGCTGCACTTGTTATCTTCAATCTGTTTACAGAGGAGTAATTGAAAGTAGCGATGTCTATCAAGCCAAGCGTAACAGTTTGTTCTTACCTTCCTGCCCTTTCAGCATAGATGAGACAACAGCAGGAGCGATAACGGACGTGGATCCGTAAGGTGTGAAACCTATCTGATTGGCACCTGGACACCTTGTGATGGGCACGCTGCCAAGCTGGCCACCACGCTGCTTGCTGCTCTTACAACCGTGACTCACTTTGCTTCGTGAAACCCACACAAAGCTGCCCCTGGCCACGGGGGGCACACTCTTGACCAGAGTGGGATTTGGGCTGGGTTTTGTGCAGGGCACGTCTAAAAAGTGCAGCCATGGGACAGCTCCCAGAGCTGCCTTGCTTACGTCTTTTACTCCATTTTGCACTTTCACACATTTTCTTAGTGCAGTAACAGGAACACTCTGTATTAGTCACTTTCAAACAAAAACCGATGGTGAGCAAAGCACATAATTTTATCTCCCTTTTCAGAGCAAGACCCACATGCCAGTCAGCCCTCCTAAAGGATGCTGCAAGATTCTCAGGGTGAGACCTATGATAATATTTCCTGCAAAAATGTATGCTGACCCAGCAAATGTAATAGACACAGGCAAACATGCAGTGCAACAAATTACACTTCTGGGATATGAATTTTTTTTCCAAAGTCATAAACTTTCCTCCCTAGAAGATCCCCTGCAGCCAGCACAGATAAAGCATAAACTATAAGACGCACAGGAGAAGAAAGTGCACCATGAGTAAACCCAGCTCCAGCCACAGCAACAGCCTCTCAACATGCAGCTCTGCCAACACTTCTTGCTGCAGGAGAGAAAAAATATCCTATTCCTGCTGTGTTTCCTTCTGCCCTGGGTGCAAAAACTGCTCACAGCATAAGATGGGGAAGAGTAAATTTAAAAAAATTAGCATTCTCCTGGTTTAGCAGTTTTATGCTAGTCAAGGGCAATACTGTGTGTGATGAAATTAGCTTGAAAGTCATGGCAAGGCTGTGCTAAGTCAGAGCTGTTGTGCATACATGGGAACAGTACCACGCTCACAGGGTAGTGACAGCTGCAGCCAAGTCGAAAAACAAAATGATGACTTCTAACCTAATGCAAAGTGCCAGCCGTGTAATAGGGAAGCAAGTGAACATTTAGAAGGAGTTGGCAAAGAGGATGAAATCATTGCTCTAGGCTGCAGAATGCTAAATATCACAGCAGGCGTTTGCTCAGCGCAACCATTACTTGGGAGCATCACTCAGAAAGGAAAGCCTAGAAAGTAGATTTGAATATTGGAAGAAACAGGGAAAGTGAGGCGACTCTACACACCCACCGGATTTAGGAGATCAAAGTCAGGCACGGGAAACTTCAAACCAGGTTGTCACTCATTGCACTGTTTAACCCATTGGTTAAAGGGTATTTCAAAGGTTATTTATTACTTGAAATCAAAACAAACAACTGGCACAAGGGGAAAAAGAGAAGGGCTCACAGTGGTCCTGGTCCTAAAGGAATAAAACCAACAATTGTTTGTAAGAACAACAGGGATGTATTAAATTTGGACAAAGCACCAAAGATCCCCTGCTTTTTTGGATGAGCTCATCACCAAATTTGATTCTGGGCTCTGTTTGGTAAGAAAAAGAAACACCGTGCTATTTCTCAAGCCTTCTAAGTAGAGCCTGTTAGAGATTGCTTAACGCTTCACGCAGTCTCTGCTTGCACATATGTAAAACAAACCCTGACAGCCATGCTCCCCCCAAATCCCATTTATTCGTTTGCATGCTCTTTTGTCCTTGGCACTCCAGCTGGCACCAGCAGCAGACAGGGAATGCAGTGGGAGAGAATTCCCCGTGCCTCAGCAGCTCTGGAGCAAGGGCAATGAGAAATCTCAATAGGAAGCCTGCACAGCAAAGATTTCTTCATCCTTTTTTGAAGGCACAGTGTGACCAAAGAACACAGATAAGGCTCCAAAAGTCCTTTGGGGTGAGTACTCGCAGCCAGAGCTGTACACAGCAAGGCTGAAGATTCCCTCTGCCACAGATAGAAACTGGATTAGGCTTCATACACGTGATTTTTCTCCTCTTCTTTCCATGACCAAGCAGCAATTCCAGCTATTTGACTACATTCCCTCCTTAACTATTGCCACAGATGATTGTGCCCCATAGTCTGGAGAAGTAGTACTGAAATGAACCCCTGGAGTTTTTGTAGAATTGATTGAGTTGGAAGGGGCTATTAAAGACCATCTGGTCCAACTCCCTGCACCGAACAGGGACACCTACAGCTGATCAGGCGCTCACAGCCCCATCCAGCCTGACCTGCAGTGTTCCCAGGGATGGGCACCCAGTGCCTCAACACTCTGATTGTAAAAAGTTTCTTCCTTATATCCAGGTCTGAAGCTATGAAACATTCTTTTAAGCTAGGTTTCCCTTTTGCTCTGACAACTAGGGAATGGTATAGCACAGCACAGAAAGCTGTTTGTCTTTTGCAACCTGTCTTCAGCTCCGTAGATCAATCTGTGAAATTAAATTCAAGGCGTGAATGGCCCTGCAGCCCAACTCCTCCTCTATTGATTTAGCCCATGTTGTCTGTGCCCCTCGCAATATTTATGCCAAAGAGCATTTAATAAATAAATAAATAAATGAGGCTGCTCCAATATAGGCTGACATTCGGCAGGAGAAGAAATGAAGGCAAGAAGGGGAGGGGGAAGCACAGCCAGTTCCCAGAATGAAAAGCACTGACGTGTGTCGAATGGTTTTGTCTGGAGCACTGGGACCAGGTGGTGGGAGACTGCTGCAGTTAGGAAAGCCCTCGGCTCTCCCTCCTGGCAGAAGTGCCTGCGTAATTGCAATGTGGTTGTGCCACGTTGGTCCCCCATAAGCTTTGCTGAGGCAAAACTGCTTCAGAGGTTAAATTGTTTAGCATGAAGAGCAGAAAATCTAGTTCAGAGATACCTGCTGGAGGTTATTTTGATGGAGAGGGGTCAATCAGCGGGGAAATCGGGATAATTCAAGCTCCTGCCCATGTTTTTCTTGAGGTTTAGATGCTCATCTCCCATGGGAGAGATTATGCAGATAACCAGAGCAGGCAGATCACTGGGATACCCAACAGACCTGGAGGTTTTACACTGCTCACTTATCCACCCCACCACTCACTCATTGGATTTACTAGGAAGAAGAAATGTCAAAAATGAACCTTTCTCCCAGCTCAGGCAAGGTGCTGAGCAGCTTTGCTCATTAGCTTGGTGGCACTGTTATCTGCCTTTTCTCTCTCGCCCTCCATTTGCTGCCTGGGATATTACAATTCACTCCGCTCTTTCAGCCACTTCCCCTTTGTTCACCTCGCTTTTGTATTTCTCTTTCTGCAAATACTCCGGCAAATGAGCTCACAGGGAAGAACAAAGGCATTTAAGGCTAATGCTGCTATCCCTGCAGGAAAATCGTTTTCAGATTTATCATGGTGTACGGAGCTGGGGAATACTGCACAGAGCAGACTTGATGCAGGTCATACAAAACATTTCAGAAGTTTGCAACGATTAACGTGAAATTGTTGTGGTAGAAAAACGTGTAGTGGTGGTGGAGAATAGAAAAGGAAAAGCTTTCAGCTTTCAACTGCACTCGGTTGGTTTTGTATTTACTTCAGTTTTATACAGCGGGTCCTTTAAAGCCTTGGAAATTAAACAAACATTAATTTGGTTAAAAATAAACTCCTTTTTTATCTGACTTTCATTTTTCTTGAACAATGCCAAAATCATTTCCAGTTGAAAGGAGTTATTCTTCTTATTCTCATAACGGTTATGTGCCATTAATGGCTTATAACCGCTGCATTCAGCCAATGAGCTAATAGAAATAAACCATGTGATTGGCAAAGACAACTCTAATTAGAAAGACTTCCAACAAATTGACCACAGATGAGATAAAGGGCAGGATAAGTAAAAGTGCTATATAAATTACTTGCCATGAATTATCTGCCAGCTCGAGCAAACTGACAGTAATAGACTTAGGCAGCATATTCTGTCACCTTTCATTTCAGGTCCTGATTTTCCAGTGAAAACAGTAGAAAAATCCTACTCTGTTCACTGGGGGAAGGTAGAAAGAATTCAGCTTCTGGAAGGATATTCTGTGCAGCAGAGACAGCCTTTGTGTTTCCATGTGCAATTGCTCTCTTGCTTTGTGCTGTGAAACCTGCGCTCCTGAGGATTTCAGCGCGATCAGCAAGGCTGATGTGCAGGGAAAGACAGGAAAAGAATCTTACAGACAGCTTCCAAGGCCTGGGTTTGCTGATGTCAAGAACATTTTCTGTGCTGGACAGGGTGTGCACTGCATGTTAAACGAGGTCTCCTAACAGATATTTGCAGGGATTGTATCAGACGGCATGATAAATCATTTCAAATAAAGGTATGGGACGATATCCAGAGCCTTCAAGCTTCAATCTAATTAGGCGTCTGAGAGCAGCTCTGGGCTGCTGGGCGAGCAGAGGCTGCATCCAATACCCACACGTAGGGCACACCCAGACCTGGGGGTGGGATGCTGTGGGGTACCGCCGTGGTGGGGAACAGAAATAATGATGGTGGTGGTCTCAGTGGAGGGGAGGAATGGGATGGGCACACTGCCTACCACCAGGTCAGGGTGCAGGAGAACAAAAAATCACCTTGTAATAAGGTTAGAGCAGCAGGAAGCTTGTATTTCAGCTGGTGACACCACCAGGCCCATGACATCATGGCTCAGTGTCATGGCCCCGCATCATTTTATCATGAGGTAATCAGGTCAGCCACAGAGTAAAGGGCCTTTAAATCACACAGCGAGTGCCAGGGGCTGTTCCTGCTGGAATTGCAGCCCTGGGGAGAAGGTGCCACTCGCAACCTCCAGCATCGGGCTGTCGCGCAGCTGCACATCTCAGGGGGAGAATTAGAAAAAAAATCGACACCCAGGTGTTTGTAGTTTGTCCTTGCTTGGAGGCAGCCAGATGCGTTAGCATTTCAGAAAAAGAAGAGGGGGGTGGGGAAAGGGAAGAAAAAGAAATACCCTCTGGTTTCAACAAGGAGACAGACAGAAACTAGAGAGTCCATTAGACGTTAATAAATTACCCTGCAATAATGCTGGGCCGACAAGGCCAGCTCCTTACTGCACAGTTGGCAGCTTTAGGCAGAGATGCTGCTTCATGCCCATCAGCTGCAATATTTTGCAATAACATGCCAGACTCTCCCCTGCTGCACCAAACGCTTCCTAAAGGTCCACCACAGACAGCACTGTGATTTAAGAGCTGGATGAGTATGTGACCTGCACGGCTAGTTAAAGCACCAAAACAAATTGCTAGAAGAGACTATGGAACCAACATTATCAGCAATTTTTTAAAGGCAGGTTCAACACCCTGCCGCAACCAGAGGGATGGAGAAAATAGCCTTGCCAAGTCCTTTCCAATTCAGATTTTAGTATTTCATGGTTCAGAGAAGAAGCAATGAGAGCTCTGTGTCCCATTCCACATATTTGCTGCTGCCTAATCAGGAAAAAAAATAGAAGAAATTTAAACAACAGAATATCCTTCAGTTTATTTCTCTTAACCTTGGTCTACTAACAGGCCTTCAGATCTCATCTGCGAGGCTCTTCTCCCAGCAACATGATAGGTCAAGGAAAAGGCTCTGCCTTCACCTAGGGAGATGTTCCAACTGAAAAAGTTTGCAGTGCTTACATAAACCTCAAGGATTGAAGCCTTCTCTGCAGTAAATATCCTGGCAATAAGCTCAACCACGTGTATCTGCAAGAGCAGTTCAGACCTTACCCAGGGGCTCGGTCCTGTCCTCTTCCAAATCAACTAGACAGAAGTGAATCCTAGAAAGAGCTCTTGGGGCTTATCACAAAGTTTTATTGGTGACATCAGGGTCTTTACGTTGGAGGTGAGCGAGTAGGTACCAGACCGAACTGGTAAATTACAGATAGTTTTCCTTGTGATCAGAACATCCCCCCAAGCATCAAAGCCAAAAGGAGAAGTGCAAGCCAAGCCACGCATTATTTTTTAATCATCTCAGACCTCCTGAGTTTTGCAGGGTTGAATGCATGCGATCTGAAGGTTTGGGAGAACTGAAATGGTGCCAACTCAGAGCCCAACAGCTGAGGCCCAAAGCAAATCCCAGGAGGGTGCTCAGCACCCTCATCCCCGGTCTGTGTCATTCCACTGCAGGGGTTTGCTCTGTGCCGAGGTGCACTCTGAGCCTCCTAGGATTGAGTTAGCAGTGCATCAGTTACACCATTTACCCAAATGAAGATAATGACATGACAAGCAAAATCAATTTTCATATGGTCTCTAAGCTGAGATTTGATTCCAAAGGTTAAAGACACAGGGCAATACTCTTCAATGAAGCTAAACAATTTATAGCAGCTGAGCATCTATCCTTCAGAGCTTAACTGCTAAGAGCGGGGAGAAATTAATTTCTGAATCCAGTGCATGTTCAGCCAAGCTTAAAGTAAATGGGGATTATTATTCTTTTCAGGTGAAAAGCAGATTATAACAATAAATATACAATGTAGGTTTGAAAGAATGGCTCCAGGGAGACAGCTAGAATCAGAAAGAAATTAGTTAGAAAGCAACTTCTGAAAGCATTGAATATTCTTTGCCATTTCCCAATCGATTCTTAACTCAGAAAGCAGGAAAACAGCCGACACATCTAATAGCTGCCCAGCAGCATGATTTGTTAGGCCTGCTCGAGTTCCTGGCAGCCACTGCAGATGAATCAGTGGTTTCTTTTTTAACATCTTCTGCGATAATAGCAGCAAGAAGTGCTGCTTTCCTGAAATTCAGGATTTGGTCCTCTTTGGTAAAGCAGGCATTAAGGTTCAAGATCTGAGAAGGTCTTAATGTAGTGAGTATGTTCTAAAAATATCTGCTTGCCAGATCAATTTTCCCCCTTGCCAATGCATTTAAGCATCTTTTTCTTTTGTTTGTTCCTATTATCATTCTCAGCTGCTATCAGTGTGCCACATTTCCAAATATGTGGTTGAATGAATGATGCCATTTCTTAGCTAAGGTCCCTGCAGTTTTAACTCTATGGTCTCCCTTCTCAAAGCACATGCGGCACAGCCAGGTTGGCTGACCCTGAAGCCGAGAGGCACTCAGGCTGGGAATTGCTCCCTTTTAGATCCATCAGGCTATTTTCAGTCCAAACCCTGTTTTTCCCCAGCCTAAAATGAGTAAGCCGTGCCTTGCTATTCAAAAAGCATTATCACTTCAGGAAAATAAGTAAATAATTAAAAGACTTTGTGCGAGATTGCTGCTCACCAGCAGTCTTTCTATCAACGAGCGTTTCTGGCACAACCACCTCACTGATTTAACAGTTCGGTCTGCTAAGGCAAATCACAGTGCAGCACCCAAAATGTTGGCCCGGACCCGCTCCTTGTTAACGCTCCCACCCATCTCTTGGGCAGGGGCTGAGATAAATCCCCCAAATCAATCCTCGATGGCTCCTCCATGACTAATGAAATCTGGCAAAGAAAAATGAATGGAAAACAAACCAAAACAAAACCCTTGGCAGTGCACAGAGGCATTTTTCTCAGTCTCCACATTAGGAGACAAAAGGCTCTCACATGCTCAGCTCAGCTTGATGCTATTGACAGCCCAACCTTTGCAGCAGATTTCTCTCAGCGTGAACTCCTGTCCCTGAAGTGTGCTTTATCCCCTCTCTAAACAGCAAACAACAACACAAGTTGGTAGAGGAGCCACTTCAGCTCCTGAAAATACAGACATTGACTACAGGCTTTACCCTCAACCTCCACTTAAACACCAGCCAAGTCTTGCAGAAACAAGCCATCTGACTGGGGAGAGAAACAAATAATAATAATAAACAAAGAGCAATACACTAAACACAGCCTTCTTTACACCCCTTCCAGCACTCCACCAGGCATAGTGAATGGATGTTCCCCTTGGGTTGGGTAAGGAGGATTAAATCAGTACCTTACAAACAGGTGAAGTCCATAAGTGCATATCCAAGCCTGTAGCTTCTCAGGTTGAGGGTATAAAAGTTGTTAATCAATAGTATATATCCCAAGCATTGCTCATGGGTAAACAAGACTGACTGAGCACTTGCACAAAAGAAGCAGATAAACTGCTCTTCTTTTAAAATGTTTCAGCGTTCAACACTTTCTGCATGGCTTACTACAACAAAGAAACAATCACAATTTATTTCTTTGATGCTTTATTTAGCATACTACTAAAAGAAATAGCCCAGTGCATTCAGACATTCTGAAGTATGGGCAGGTCTCCTCTCATCCCCTCTTCAGACACTGAATCTGACACACTTTGAGGTCTCACATGCTACAATGGACTTTCCTAGCTCTCATCCTGAAGAGGACGTGTTAGGCACTGCCTCTATGGCCTTCATCAGTCCTTCAAGGAGACAAGGACTCATGCAATATGTCTTCTTATAAATTATTCCACCTTTAAAACTGAAAATAGAAACCATCAATGTTGTGGCATTCATTTCCCAAGATAACTGTGCTTTCTCTGAGTGCTGCTTCGGTCATTCAGCGCCTTACAATTGAAGACAAAAGCCTTTGGCACACTGAACCCAGCTTAATGTCACTGGCAGCCAAACTGGCAAGACTCTCCCCTGCAAAGCAAGTATCAACTATAGGTTTGAGAAAAAAAAAAAAAAAAACCTTTTTTTTCCTGCACCTTCTGGTACATCAAAATAAGTAAAGAGTGAGTCCAGTCCCAGGAGATCCTGGTCTCTGCTGGAGAGGTTAGAAAACTGCTATGAGTACTAGAAAAATCCAGGCCCCAGTGTGCCAGCTCAAGGATTTCCCCTTAGGCAGACTAGACAGTAAAGACGAGAGCTTAAACAGAACTAGGAACAACTGTTGAGTCTGCCTGGATTTTTACAGTGCCTTATTAGGAGCTGATTGACAAAGAAAAGAAATAAAAGGAATAACAAATCCATACTTTGACTAGCTGAGAGATGGCAATAACACAACAATTTTACAGGAGTGAAATTGAACACAAGCTTCACAACCACGACCTTTAAAAGCGTCACTTATACTGGGAGCACTAGCATGGAACGGCGCTTTTGATTTGTGCAGTGATCAGAAACACTCAGAAAATCCAATCTGCACTTTGTCATCGGTAGGGGCCGATCAACCATTGCCACAGTAATTTAGAAAAGCTTTGGATTTGCTCTGCTGTGAGGTAGGCTATTCTCACTCCCCCTGTTGAGTGTTGGATCCACATTGTGTAACACAGATAGACTTCCTTAGCCACTCCCCACTCCAGTCTCCCCAGCTGAGTGTATAGGGGAGGTTAATGCCAGCACTGCTGTCCTCTATCAAAATGCTCTTTATCAGACACCCCGCAGAAATATCCATCCATTTGACAGCCTTCCATCAGAAACACTGCCATCTTCTCTGAACATCCTCCACTTGGCTATTCTGCGACAGGAAGACCCTTCAGGCCAAGCGTCATCCAGTCAACCAGCAAAGCTCACTAGCTCTGCCCAAGGTTTGATCAGTTTAGATGAGATCACTTCCCTCTAAAGCTCTCTCTCTTTCAAGGACAACCAGGGCTTGAATAGCCATGGGTGTAAATTCTTGCCCAGGTATGAAGCTCTGCTGCTAGAGACTGTATCCGCAGTATAAAGTCAGTGTTCTCACAGGTCTGCCTGTTACACAACGATGCATGGAATGCACAGAGTGCATCCCGTCATTCACCATCTAGCAAAAAAGGAAAATGCTTCTTACAGCACATTTCACAAGGATTCAGCAAGTGAATAGACATTCTAGAAGTCACATCACAAGGTGAAAGTCTGACACAAGTCATCTATTCCTGTACTTTATCCCAGCTATTGCCAACAAGAGACAGATCCTGTCAAAGGAGAACATTTAACTTGTTAGTTTATTCTAAAATACTGTGGCTGGTTTCAGCTAAAAATAGTTTATATTACTCCCCTGTGTAAGCTCAGAAGCACAGGCTGTATAATATAACAGGGATAGCTAATGTTTCTGACCACACAAACAATCAGCATGCCTAGGAAACACGTAATGAGTGTGGATCTACAGCCTGATGTTGCCAGCCCATGAACTATGACTTTTTTGGGATCATTTGGGAAGTCTTTTTCAGGCTCGACAGCAGATCCACACCTTTTGAAATCAAAGCACTGGTAGTGAAGAAATACACAACTGAATAGCAGACAACTCTGTGTTGATTGAGTAACATGACTGCACTGTATTCATATAATGTAGGAGAGAGGGGAGCAGAGGAGAAGTATTGGCAAGGAGAAGGGCTAGTAAGCTATAGACAAAACTGGTACAAGAATATAGGAGACATAACTGGACAAAAACCAGAAAGCAGAAATTAGATTACAGCATTTCTCATCTTTGGTACACATGGATCTGGGAGGGCTGTTTCATCAGCCCACGTAGGACCTTTTGGCTCTGAATTCCCAATAAGCTTGGCTCCATGGGGCATAACCACCAGCTGGGAAGGGCAAGAATAGAGCGTCGGGGCAGAGCATTGGGGATAGCGTTAGCCTAACATGTCAAAAATGGCCTGTCCCCTTCTTCCAGCCAACTTCATCTCAGTCAGCATAAATTGTCCCCTCTAGTCTACACTGAGACATGGCCAGGATAAAAAAGGATGAATTGCCTTCTCTGAGGACTTTTCACACTTATCGGTCTGGAACATTAAGATTAATTCAACTCCAAATTAAAGCAAAGGGACTTGTGATGCCTGGAGAGCACTAGAAATGCATCTTTCAGAATCCTGCTTCAGTCCTTTACTGACATGATGAAGCTGTACATCACTTCAAAAGACCTGAAAGATTGGGGTGTTTTTTTGGGGGGTGCCAGATAGTGGTCTTCATCCCACAGATTTTCACTTCACTCTCTCAGATAGCCTGAAAAATGAAATCCAATTGCAGCTTGCCATGGCTTCCAGACCTCATCCTCCAAACCCCAGCACCGAGTCCAGATGACATTGCCCACAGCGTTACCAGCAATTCCCTTCTAAATAAAAATGCAGGTATGATACAAATTTTCTCCCCCTTCCTTGAGTATGAATAAAGAGAAAATTCCTGAGCACAAGTAGATAACTCATGAATAATTCATCATCCCCACCTTCTCCTCCAGATGTAGGGACCCACGCGCTCATTCCTGTGCCTTTGAGTCTCCTGGGGGGCTTGGATACGACTGAGACAGACTTGTGCTAAATCTTATTCCAGCTTTAAACCTTAAAGGCTGCAAGCAAGTTCCCTGATGAATTCCCTTGTCTCCTTCTCTTTGTTTGTTCTTCCTTTCATTTGCTTTGTCCGATACGCTTACACAGAAACACCCTCTGCTTCACCACTCCTGCAGAAAGGCATGAAACATGGAGAAATGCTTTACACTTTCCCACAGAAATATACCTCTCTTATCACAGCTGCGTCTTGCCTGAGGTTTAGCTGTGGGGACGCACATCTGATTGCCTAAAGGAGCATCACCAGGTTCTGCTTTGCATCAGGAAGGTCAGAAAGAGACCAGAGCCCTTTCCTGGCTGATTTACTTCTTCATTTTAAGCAGAGTTGTTGGTTTGCATTAAGGGAATGGCAGAACAATGCTGACAAAGTACGTCTTTAGTTTTTAAGTTCCCTAATATAATAGAGAATATTAATCAAAGCACAAAAGACACTCATATGCTTCCCCACTCACAAATGTCATTAGAATTGCTTTCCAGCTTTAGAAATTGCCTTCCAAGTTGTATGTTGGGTGGTAGTTACTAAATTAGGCTGAAAGTTTTTCAGCCGTTCTATTTTCTCCCCAGAAATGCAATATTTTAACTTCGTCTTGGAATAAATCATTTGGGTTTTTTTTAATTTTTTTTTTTACGTCTATTTGTAATATTGATAAAGAAAAGAAAGAAGGGGGTGGGTTTTTTTATTTGTTTTTCATACAGCAGCGTTCAGATTTGGGTCTTATTTCACAGTATGCAAACCTGGAAATTTTAGAGAGGTGTTTATTCAAAGAGGAATGTAATTTTTTCTATAAATAAGCAAGTCTTTCTACTGCCTCAAGGAAGAAAATATGCATTGAAGTACCAGATTTCAATGCCCGGCTCACCCCTGGCTTCCAGTTTTTCCTATGCTTCTGTCTTATTGACTTAAAAAGACAGCGTTGCCCTGAGTCACAAAATCACACGAAGACATTTACTAGAGTGAGCACCTCACCGCTTGCTCTTCCTTAAATCTTACTGATGTTTCTTATTCATGAATTTGCATTAAAAAAGAAACCAACCCTCATGCAGCCATCTGAGAGAGAGCAGTAGGGCTGTAGAGACAAAAACCAGAACAACAGCCCTTGTACAGGGCTATCAACAGCAGAAAGAACTGGGAACAGATACAGAAAAATATTTCTCTTCCTATTCACATGTAGTCTTCTTTGGACAGTACCAGGAAAGCTGGCACGAATGCGCAAAGTCAGTTGCGTGCATGACTTTCCCACTGACTACTTCTTGCTAATAACAGTGATCACATCACACCAAATAGCTGGAAGGTTTCGCCACTCTCCTCATCGTGTAGAGGGCTTGTGAGGTCACCGGCTTTCATACATGAAAAAACGTCTGCATTCAGCATGAGGGAATTTTATGATTGACTTCATTTGGGAGTGTGCCCTTTAAGGGAAGGAAGATGGATCTGGTTTTAAGATGTGTTTATTTGCAATTCTTACACCTACACACACATTCAGTTACTGATGCAGGTATCATAAACAGGGCTCTGTCCATGCTTGTTTTTGTAGGAAGAAGCTGAGCAGAAAGGAAATGACAAAACATTTTCTAAAGTCTCTACTATGCTTATAAAATGACTGCTCCAACTGTGAAATAATCCTTCCACCACTCCTGAGCGCCGCAGATAAAAATTGTGGGTGTAAATATACCAGCAGCATGTGTTTAAGTGTTAATTTCTGTATGACATTAACACCAACCAATTCCTTTCTATTCCAGCTTGAGTCTGGCCCTCTGGCTTTCCAGCACCAACTCCACACTTGGTACTTCGCACAACCGTCCCCATTGCCCCATGAGCCAGGGCTAACACTTGGCACCTGGGTATTAGCATTTATTAGCGGAAATATTTTGCACTGCATGAGTCAGCCCAGTTGCATGTATGGGTATATTTAGGTTTATTACACTACAGCTAAGCACGCTTGATCAAGGCTGTATGGCTGCTTATCCAGTCTGCCTGCGACAGCAGAGATGATTTGGGGCTGGTGATAGGGGCTCTCTGGGTGACTCTTAGAAGCAATAGCTAGCAGTGTGCATGGCCAGGCTAACACATAACTCCTTTAGCACTCTGCAAGTGTTACACTGTGTAAGGAAAATTGTTAGTTAAGGAACTCAGCAGGATATCAGCAGGTATTTGGGGTCTGACCTCCCTGTGCACTTCTGAAACTCATAGGAGAGGCCCAGCTGCAATTTTAAGCACATTACTAATTACAGTAGGCACTCCCGGGTGACTGTGAGAACCGTATGAAGATATATGTAGGTTGCTCTGAAAGTAATGCCTACTATTTACTTCCATGGAAACTACGACAGATATGAAGAGCACTATAACTGTTTGACAGAGCAAATTCTCAGCTACAAAACACAATTTTTCAACTCAGTCACCATCATTAGCTGAGTATTTTCACCAGCAATCGACAAGAGCCTGCAATGCCACGCTTTTAATTACCTGCACCAGCAGAGGTGACCCACTGTGACTGTCACCACTGACGAAACACACCACCCACTGCCTCACTGCGCTCACATCCACTGGTTGGTCTCCACAGCAAGTGTCAGTGTCAATGGGTGCCATTTCTTCCTGCATGGAGGAATTCAGTGACACACTTGCTTCATTCACACTGCCATGCCAGACTGCCCAGCTGCTGCCATCTGTCACATGGCAAGAAAATGTAATGGAATATTGGTGGGAAGTTCAGCCTCTATTGCCATCCACCAATGCCCACCTCTCATGCCGTGGGCCAGTAAAATAAAACAGGAGGCATTACTTTCAGAGCAGCCCTCATATTTTCCTTTCCTCTTTGGATTAGCAGCGAGGCAAACACTTGATCGGCTGAATCAGAAGAGAACAGTAACAGAGAACCCTTTCCAACAGCCCATATTCAAACTCCCTACACCTTCCAAAACACAAAAAGTACCCAGAGCCTTGCAGTTTTTCTACTTCAGCGTTGTACTTTGAAAATCAAATTATTTAAATTTTGACCTGAGAGTTAAGCAAGAGTATGAGAACACAGAAGGAGAAGCAGGAGAGAAAGGAAACGCTGGAAACAGCCAGTATTTCAGCAGGAATGACACCCCAGAGGAAGAATCTCAGATACCCATCTATATTTCACCATCAAGCTATCGATACATCATTTTCCAATTAATTCTGAGAGCTAAAAACATTAAGGATCGATTCCAGTTAGCACTGGGGTCTAATTAATTGTTTTCTTTTCTTAAGATCTCCAAGACAAAAACTAGAGAGTGAAACAGCAGTTTTAGAAGGCTATGTCATGGAGAAGCACAACAGCTGGTAAGAACAGAGCGGCTCTGAATGCTCAAGAACAACCCAGTGCATTTAGTCTGGTTGGGAATGCTTCTGTGCTTGCTACTTCATTATGCACAAAAAAAAAAATTTGCATTTTATTTGATTTTTTAGCAGTATTATATCTGTCAGGGAAGAGCAAAGCAATCCACATGAACAATTCTGAGTTTTCTGATGAGCACACCGACACAGAAGAGCTGTGTTTGTATAGCTGCATGCCCCGAAGCCTTGCCCAGCGGTTGGCAAAGCATTCACACAGACTTTACTTTTGGAGGAGGGTAGGGAAGTAAAGCAGGTGAAGGAACCCAACAGGAGTTCCTACACCACTGTCTCAGATGCTTTGCCTCCCGGTTGCAGTTTTCCCAAGACTGTTGTTCTTATTATAAACAGTTGACTCAGAAACATTGCAAAAGATTTCAAATAAAGCATGCCCGCCCCATCCCCTGCTGCTCCCTTCCCAATGCACAGAGATGCCTAAAACAAACCAGATGTGCTGCACAACACCGTTCTGTGATAAAATCCTCAGAAGGCTCTTGCTCTCCCTGTCTGTCCCGGAGCATTAAAAATGGCCAGTTCATTTCCGTAACTTATTATGCAAAATAGCCTGACAGGCCAAAGTGCTGCAGAGATGGTTTTCCTTCTCTGATGTGACTTTCACACTCTCCTGATGATATACAACTTTAATAAAAAGCATAAGAAGAAAGTTCAGCTGAGTTCGGCACGCAGTACACAACTCAATCCCATTCTCCCCTCGGGCACTAATTTAAAACATATCCCAGGATGCTGATAGTCATCCCGTGTGCCGAGAGCTTGCTGAAAATACACACAAGTCCGTGTGCTGGAAGGACACTGACAGGCAATGTCATTTTGCATAGGGATTCCCAGGTGAGCCTCATTTCCAGTACAAAGGTATGAAGCATTTCATTCAGTAGATAAAAAGGTACAAGGTAATAGTAATTGTCCGATAGTTGCACTTTTAATCTCTTAATCTTTCAGGTCAGCATTTTTCCTGCTGCATTTTTCAATTGGGGAACCACAGATCAAGGTCACACAATCTCAAGTGTTGCCAGGCACTTCCAGGTTCAACCCATCACTGCTAGCCCACCACAAGCTCTCCTGGGGCTCAACCAACCTTCAGCAGAAGTTAAACTAGCATATGATTTTTCACAGCCCTTCCTAAAGCACAAACAGTCAATTACAATTATGTCCTGACTATCCCCATCAGCCCAAGTACCTGAAGCACATTAGGAGAAGGTGGTTACATGTAAGAGACTTTGATAGAAAAGGAGAGAAAGGGGAGAAGGGGCCAGAATAAGTACGATATCTTTCTGTAATTGCTCAAACTGCCTGAGTTGCCTTTTGATGAAAGTCATCATTGCCGGCACTATTCCCCTCCATCACACCACTATCCAAGCCTTAATATTGCATGATCTTTCATGTCTGCTCAGGTATGAAGGCCTTCAGGACAAAACATGGGCCAGGCTTTCTCATTCTAGCTTTAGGTGTTCCTGTTCATTGCCGGGGATTTGGACTAGGTGACCTTTACGGGTCCCTTTCAACTTGAACAATTAAATGATTCTATGATTCCCCCCTAAAACCAGCCATGCAGAAGGCTCCCATTTGTCAGCATGATTCAAATCCCTCATCAAAATTCAACCAAATGGTGTTTACAAAGTGACGACCCTCCTTTGGGTCATTATTATGTAAAGAGTAAATTGGAAAGAAAGAATGGAGCGAGCCAGGTGAACAGTCACACAATGGGAAAGCTGGGGAACGCCACATTGATCCCAACGCTGTCCTGTGCATAATCTTTGTCCTGAATGGTCCAAGCAACTGCCTTCTTCCCCTTCCAAACCCACAGTTCCCTTTAACAGAAGAAAGGCATATGAGCTTCCCACAGAGAGAAAAGAATGAAACTGCTTCACAAGAAAAGAGTGAAAACGGAACTCCATCTCCAGTAGCACGGGGAATTAATTTCTATGATAGTACCTAATGTGGGGGATATACTGAAACAGCTATGCTGGTGGAGGGCTACCATCTCAAATTTCATTCTGGATTGGTTTTTCTTTTGGTTGGTTGGCTGGTTGATTGTTTGTGTGTTTGTTGTTAGGTTTTGTTTTTGTTTTTTTTTAATTTCATTTGTTGGTGTTTTGTTGTTTGTTTCTTTGCAGTTGTATTGTGCTAGGCACTATATTTACATAGGTGGAAAAGAGGATGCTTGTCCCCAAGCCCAAAACAAGAGATGTGAAGTGGGCTCAGATGGATGAAACAAAAAGAAATGGTGAAACCACCATGCTGCTATCACGGCACAGGGATGAGGATGTTTTCTGATTCTGAGGTAATAAAAGCAATCTCTAGTTTAACACATAGGCTCTACAATGGATTACAGTAGGGAAAGGCACAGACATTCCAACCGAGGGGTGTAAAGAGTTGAGATCACAAAAGGAAACTCATGCTGTTTCTAGTGACAGCATTTGTCTTTGCTTCGCATGACAATAGACTGAACACTGAAAAGGGGAACTAAAATAATTTCCAAAAAATTAATCATGATTTATTTTTCTAATTAAAAAAATATATTTGGTTTGGAATTAGAGTCTGGGGAAATAAAAGAAAAAAAAAAAAAAAGAAGGCAAGTTCAGCTAGAGTTCACTTATCTTTCCCAAAAAAGAATTTGTTCTCCTGAGTCCCTTTGAAAGGGCATCTTGACATTTGTAAGGGAAGGTATTTAGGGACATGAATGCCATTGCTTGCTCTATCCAACATCGAGAGCTCCCACTTGTGCAGAGTGGCAGAAAGTGCTGCATAAAGCACAGACAGAAAGAAGGGGACAAATGAGAACCAGACAAAGAGACTAAGGATTAAAAAAACAAGAGATAAGTAATACACATCATGGGTACGCATGGCAGCTCACCAGCAGCTGCCAGGCCGTGCTCAAGACCTCAGGCCTGACAACTTGCACGACCCTATCTTTGGTATTTGAAAGAGGCAGGGAGCTAAATAAGGATGAAGAATCCACAAGAAGAAAGAAAAAACCGTGATGAGCCAAGTGACATTAATTGTTCCATATATCTCTATATATCTAGATCTTCCCCACGGCACAGAAGGGAACCAGCAGATCCAAGGACCTATTCTTCACACCTTGGGTTTGTTTCCAGAAAGGAAAGGGAAGGGAAGGAGAAAATGGGCTGTCAGCAAGGCTATCTTATTGCTTTCTCTGTTCTCAACGCCCCTCTCCCTCTTTTATCCAGCTCCCCCCCCCCCATGCCCTGAGTCTACATTTGTATCCAAAAATACACGGGCACATATAAGAAAAAAAAAGTCCTGAGGATCCAGTATCATCCTTCAAAGAGACAGCCTATGCTCTCTCTGATGACAATGGGGCTAATCTTATCCCCTGGCTGCTGCCCAAAAGTGACATAATGCTCAGAAATGTATGTTTGCTTTAGAGGCTATTTACCACGGGAGGGGTTTGGGGGAGAGATGCGAAGCCAGGAAACAACGGGATTTGTGCACACCACAGACCGGATCCACTCTCTATGGCAGTCCATTTACACAGCTCCGTGTCACTGCTAAGATTCAGCAGAGCAAACAGAGCTGTGTAAAAGGACGTATTGGATCCCAAGTACATGGAAGCGGAATATGCATGCCCAAACAAGAGAACTCATAAATGGGGAGCCAACTATCAGCTAGATATGATTCCCTCACCAGTATGAGGACTGAGGTGACCCGCATACAGCTGAAAATACCACCTCCTTCTGTCACCTTTTATTTCAAGACTGATTTTCTTGCTTCAGCATGAGTTCCGGAATGGTTTAAAAGGAACCAGACCCATCCTTTCAGCATGGCTATAGTAAAAGTAAGTGGTTAACTGGCGAGTCACTGATACGCATAGACCTCAGTCTAAATTAAGAACACTCCCATCAGAAATCCCAAATGCAGACATGCTGTACTCATGCAAAGCAAAGCCACATTCCTAATAGGAAAATTACTTCAGCATCTCACCAGGTTAATCTGCGCCACTATCAAAATCTTCCTGCCAAATGTAGGCCCCTCATCCAGATCTGCTGGAGTCAACGTAGTCGAGCCAGTTGTTAAAATCACAGCCAGCTCCCAAACGGCTTGTCAGAGCCTAATTTCAGAGTGCCCAGGTCCCAGCTGGTGCCAACATGCGTCTTTCCAAGCAGTCCATCCCAAAGGGGCCGTGGTAGAACTGAGCCCCCACTGACTGATCACCCTGCCCCAAGGGTGGGGGCACAGCAGACACCCAGCCCACCCACACAGTGCAACAACAGCCTGTCAACAGAGAATGAGAACATTCAGTCCATTAAAAAGTAGTTCCTATACATACGTGTGTATAAATATATACATACATACACACGTAACACTGGTTATGCTACCGTCAGACACAGCATGATGGGTAGTCAGTAGTTTCAGGGACCATCGAACAAGAAAGGAGGTTTTACACCATTTATTCTGAAGCAGATACATGGAACTATAGAAGTAAAGGAAGCCATTTAAAATCGTGATACTAAACACAAATTTCATGTAGATTTTACTAATCATTACTCATTAGTACCAGGACAAAACAGAGAACATTGTTTTGGAACTTAACATTAGAATATGTTAAGCACCATTACACAATGATTTCAGCTCAAGCACGGTTTCAACCAGTAAATATTCTGAAACCAAAGAACAGCCAGATTTACCTAACAGCAGATTACTCTTAAGTAAACACACATCTAAGAACCCCTAACTGATGGCATTAAAGGTAATACCCCCTCTTCCCTGTAACTCAGCCCACAGCAGCACCTCCTGCTAGATGGCTCAAGCACGGGATTAGAACACAAGAAACCTGCATTTTTCTTCCTGATGTCATCTTAGCTCTCTTCTTGAGAATCTCGTTTAGTGTTTCAGTGTCTTATCGTGAGGAAAAAGAAACACTGTGAGACCCCATTAGTTCTCTGGGCAAATTTCTTCCCCTCTCCAGTACTTACACCTCTCTTTGCTTCTTAGAGGAACAGCTCTCAGGGCATGATATTTTAGCCCTTTTCCTCCTTTAGAAGATGCTGGAGGCGGTACTCATTGCAATATGGGTTGCTTTTCCATTCTAGAAGCTTGAGACTAAAACTGAAATGGGTGATGAAGTGCTAGAATATCCTGCAGAGCAGCTTCAGCTCGCCTTGCACACCTGGTCCCGTACTCTCTGCAAACAGACTAAGGAGTAGCCTCTACTCTAAGGATCTCAGAGTTAACCAGAAAGGAAAGCTGAAAGGAAAAAAAGGCAGAGAGCAGCACCAAATAAAACCCACCCCCAACTTTGGGTTCCCTAACCTGCTCTTTTCTCTATCAGCACGTGACATCAAGACACAGTTGAGCACAAAACATTTGCCTTGATAATTCCTGCCTTCTAATTCCAGATGGGCACTATGCAGAGGTTTTTTTTCTTAAAAGAAAGGTGTTTTTAGGAGTTTTTGACACCATGCATTTCATTGGAAAAGCAGAATGAAAGGAGGGAAATGAGTGAGCCAACTTCTTCGGTTAGAACCCTGGCAAGATTAATAGCTAAGCTCATGGTACTGGGCTCCACAAAGAGAAATGGGCTGGATAAACTCTGACTTATTGCCTTATCCTCTCATTGCCTCTCAGAACAGTTTTGCCTGGCTTTGTCCAAATAGATTGATATGACACACACAAAAAATTCTGTGGCTTTTTTTTTTTTTTTTTGAATGCTTTGTGTAAGAATCTTCAAATCAGGCTTAAAGTAAGGCAGGGGAAAAAGAAAAAGAAATCCTTCCCTCAAAGAATACAAGTCAATCCTTCAATCCCATGTTGGGTAGAGAGGCCGTAGGAGGTTACAGAAGGCCATTGCAACATACAAAATCTCCCTAGAAGATTAATCTGTGCCTAGCAATTCAATGAGAGAAAAATTTGACAACACATTGGCTGGCTGCAATTGCCCAGGGAAAAACATCTCCTTCATAATAATCTAACTATAGGCCAGTAGAGCTATTTTTGTGCCTATTCTTTGTGTGGAGCAATTTATTTTTATGGCTAGTAAAAGGAAATAAATTTCTCGGAAATGGCTCCTCAGTGAATTGGGGTCTGTGTAGCTCATTTTACGTTTATAGATAAGCAAAAGGTCAATTGAATGTTATGTCTTTTATTGCATGGCCTGCTAAGTCTTCACATAGCAGGAAGAAATAATACAACCGTTCCACCGTTCCCCTCCAGAAGCCTTGGTTGAGGGGAGCCTTCTGCTTAGTGAGGTCGCTGCAAGGCACGGCAGATCAATCACTTGTCACGGGGCACTTGTCTTGCTTGTGAGATTTAATAGAGTGCGTGAGATTAGATATAGTAGATATTGCTGCTGTGGAGAACAGCTGGTAAGAAATGTACTGGGATCCTCTAGCATTTTCATCAGTTCTCATCACGCATAGATGCGCCCAATAAAATTAATTTACTAGATAGTGCTCAGTGTCTTTTATCTACCAGCGTCAGACTGGACAGAAGCAGCTGCAGTACATGGGAACATTAGTTGCAGAACTCAGATCCTACTACTTTGCTCCAGTTTCATCTGCTAAGAGGCCACTGAATTACATCTCACTTTTCCCACTTTGCCTTTCCTTGCGTTGCTTTGGACATAACAGGGGCCATGATTTCAGCTGCCCCTTAAGAGAAAGGCTTACCATGAGAACAGTTAATTGCAGCAAAACTTCAGAGCATGATGTTGTACTTGCTGAAAAAAAAAATAGCAAGAACACTCGTGAAAAAACAGCTCGCTAGACCAAGCATCCTACTCTCAACATTGTGAGTGCGGTCATGAGCCGAACACAGAGGGCAGTGAGTCCAGAGCCTTGTATTTCTGAGCTGTTCTGTGTTTTCTTTGTGGGCATAAAACAAAAGTACAAGCCGAACAGACCCAGATCACTGCTCGCCCACTTTCATCCTTTTTTTTATTTCAGGAATCCTCGCTATGAGCCCTCTCCTCTGCCCTCAGGCTCTCTGCTGTTGCAAGTTGCCTTATCGTCTTCACACCAGCCCCCATGGCACGCAGGAGATGGGAAAAATCCACTGGTGCTCACTGAACTCTCTGATCAGCATTTGTCCAAGCCCAGCTGGAGAAACAGCACAGACAAAAAAAGGTCTGGGATTATTTTTGGAGAGCTAGCAAACCCACCGGTGCGTGTGTATTTTCTTTATGATCCTGTGTCAGGGCTGAAAGAGCAAGACCCAACCGTTCCTTTCAGAATTCCTGCCAGGTTGATGAACACACTGGTTCTCTTTCTAATGAAACTGTTTGGGGAATGCAAGCCTTGCGCTTCCACCTTTGCTCCAATAGATTTGACCTGCGTGCCCTCAGGCCAATAGAGACACAGAGACAGCAAATAAGTATGACTGAGCCCCCATTCCTGAACAAATCACATCCTAATGTCACTTTAGATATAGTTAAATAGCACTACTTAAAGCTAATGAGAGAGCATTACTCAAATAGCTTCTTAGCACTAATTCTGCCTTGGAACTTCCCTTGCATTTGTATGTATTGTCCACGTGGCTCAGTATCTGCACCCTTCTTGCTTTCCTTTCTCATTTAGAATTTGATATCTGAATTATGCGCCAGTTATGCCGTTAAAATGAGCTCTTAGAAATAACCTTTCTTCATCCACTGAAGCAGTTACAATTCCCTGACATAACTCATCTAATCACCACCTCAATGAGCAGGGCTTAATCTAAATGCATGTACTGAGCACCTGCCACATGTACTCTTCATTTATCTTACATGGCTTTACATTAAAAGCCAGCACAGACTTTTGATACATTATAGATGACTATATCAAACTGTACATGGCTTACATCCAGACCAGCCACTCAAAGGACTTACAATTATCTTCTTACCAATACGTAGCTTTAATTAAGCTACTGCCACCTTGAGGGATTAACTATCAGAACGTGGGCCATATACAGTCAGAACATGAAATGCAAAGCCCCGATTAGTTTGGCACCCTTAAGCTCTAAAATTACAATGCTATGGAAGGAAGAGCTCACTATAGCTGCAAGATTGTATTACCTGCCAATGCAACTGACTGAATATTCACTGCCATCAAGAAACAAGACTGAGACAAGCCTGAATTTTTTAGCAGGGGGAAAAGCAGACAGAGTTCGTCGTTGACTTGGCGCAGCTGAGTGCATTTTGCACAAGAGGTAACTGGAAGTTCAGAGTTTTTTTTCCCTCTTGTCTCTTTGTTTTAAAGATAGCCCGTGCGTGACAGAGTTTCGCTTGTCTAATCTCTTCAGGCTTTTTCTATACATACTATATTCTGTATTGACTTACCAAGAAATGCTCTTTTCCTTGGGGAAGAAAACTGGCTGAGTCTAATGGGCTTGTTTCTCCACTTCTCACCACGAGGGAAGCAGCCTGGCTGCAGCCCTGCTCTATCTGGAGTAGGGCAGCAGAGTGCACTGCAATTTTCCAGTTCTGTTCTTGGAATTATGATCATGACTTATTGTGACAGGCTTCCACAGCACACGTTTGGGCCTTTCTTGGACACCTGAACTCAAAAACCAAGCTTGAAGAAACCTCCAAGGGTTTTGAAGGCAGCCATGCCCGTGCACAAGTCCTATCACCTGAACCCTTGTTGCTGCTGCTATTGGGATTGTAGCAAGAGCTCAGGGTGGCTTTTAGGCTGCACATTCCCTGTTGAAGCAGCCACAGAGTTATACACCACCCTAAATGGCAGAATATCTTGATTTTCCTTCCAGCTCCAGAGCCCTGGCCCCTCCAGGTTGAAGCGTCCTCACTGTTCTGAAAAGATATTAAAAAATAGGCCCTAAAAGGTAACAGCTAGCAGGAATATCCAAGAACTCAGTATCAGAGAGAACTCCTTACAGCCCTGACCAACACACAACAATTTGGAAGAGGCATCAGTGATATCTCAGAGTTGAACTCAGCCCTCAGCAACCAGAGGAACACCCTGCAGTTTAGTCCAAATATGAGCATGCTCACTGCCAACTCAGTCTGTAGCATATGTGGTTTTTCCTGGTCCTCATAGATGCAACTGTCAATAAAGCTTTTTATTTAATGACAGATTTAATTTCATGAGACTCCAGCCATAGGACGCTATGAGGAATGCAGTGCAAATGCTGTAACATCATTTATTAACTACATGAACTTACTGCACGTACAAGTCCATAAATGCTGTATCAGTGTAATGAACTAAGGAAACTCACAGATTTGGGAAATTAAGGGCAGCACAAACAATAAAGACACGTCCTTCTGTAAAATTAAACCCAGTGAAATACTACTTCGCACTCAGATCAAGACATTTCAAACATGTTCACTCCCCCTTTCCTCCTGGAGCAATTCCAAGACTAAAATAATGTCATCAGGAACCGTTAAAATAATAATAATAATAATAATTTTCATGTTTTCTTCCTTTTGTTTCTTGTTTTCTTCACTCTCCTAGATCAGCCCCTGCTCATGGTTGACTACTGCTACATCATCTTAGTTTCTTTAGTATAATACAAGACAGACAGAGATTTTTCAAAAAATAGCCTTCTCCTATCAATAAAATATAACAGTAATTTAGAAGAGCAGGCAAAATTATAATCTCTTAGCCATGAATTTCCACGGCCAGCAGAGCTATATGAATACCACTGGTTCTGGTGATCAGCTGGTCTCTATGGCTTTGCTGGAAATTAAACATAGCTGTAGTGACACTAATGAATTTCTGTTAATTTACAGTAGCACCACAAGATTTAAAACCTCCTTTCTCACATCAGTGACTGCACGCACCTCTCATCACTATGAAAACTGAGTATGGATTCCTCCCAAAATAAATGGAGCAGAGAAAACACGGGCTTCAAAAAGGTCAACTCTGTGCTTTCCAATACATACATGAATCCATAAAGGCAACATTCTGGATATCTTTTTTTATTATTTTCATTTCTATAAATGCTTTAAAAATATATTTTTTGCCCTATGCAATATTTTTTAATTCCACAATAGAAAGAATGTTAAGGAGGGGAAACTGAAGACAAAGCCATTATATTTTGACAAAACCACAGACTGCCAGAATTGCAGTCAGCAAATATTGTACATAAACAATAAACAAGCCAAACACACTTCCACCTTCTCTAAATAGCCATCTGGGCAGGCATCAGAGACATTAGCATCGCCAGATGTACAGAATTTTGCAAACTTATTGCAGTGGGATTGCTAGAGCTTTTTGTTTGCTTGGGTGTTTTGTAGGGTTTTTTTTTTAAGCACATTTGATTTTCTTAAAAAGTATACAAGAAGGTTCTGAAGGGTTTCTCAACTGAATGGTTGTCAAAAGCCTGGCATAAATCAAACTTGAGAGGGCAACGTGGAATGCTGATTTGAGTCTCTCCACTCACATCAGCTTCTCCTCAGATCAATATAAGTTTCCAAACGTTTAGAGTAAATGCAAGTAAAATCATTCCAGTACCATAAACATTCTTTTCCTTGTTTTTTTTTCCCCCTCTTCTTTTCCCCCAGATGCCATTTGGATTGGGCTGTGCAAGCCCTCCTTCATTTGACACTCCGCTTCCCCAAGCAGGCTGTCAGCATTTGATTAATGGTTCAGATCATGCACACCACATTTGCCAAAGACATGAAATACTCTGTTCAGCTCTGACTTCGCAAGGCACATTCTCTCTGATAAGCTGCTTGCAATCCCACAGTATATTTTCATGCCTCACTTTCCACAAGACCTGTGAAATTTCTCCCCAGCAGTCAAGCCAGAAGCTGAGGTTTTTCATGGCAGGTGGCCCAACATTGTTGTTGCTTAAACTGCACGATGATGTGGATGGAACCACATTGGTCACGTATAGTATGAGTGCTATATACATTAAAAAAAGATAATGTTCCCATGGTGAAGGAGTTCCTCCTGAAACTGAGTATGGAAAAGGAGCGTGTGTCTAGAGCCACGTATAAACACGGAAACACACACAGTTATTATGGGACAAATACCTAGGCTGAATATTTACTTTTTCACTGCTCAGGCTCCAGGGATTTTCATTTAAGACTTCTTCTTTAGGCAGCAATCTAGTAAATGAGGTTAATGGGAGTTCCTGAAAACAATGGTTCAGAAGGCAGGCACAGAGGACTGTGCATGCCTGCTGAGCCTGAGCAGCACCCAGCAAGGTTTTACTCTCCCTTCTCAATCAGACCATAAGTTTCCAGGATGGGAATGGATTATTTTTAGGAAACTACAAAGATTTTTACTTCTGACCGTATGCACTTACATGAAGCATCTCCAGTTCCAGAAGCTGTGACAACTTAGTGCTAAGCACAGCTAGAAGCAGCTTTGGAGCTCGGGTAGGTACCGACTGCCTTGCTTACAAAAGAGACTGAAATAAGGCACTCCACAATTAAAGTTGTGAACATTCATTACATTAAAGCCATTTAGCTTGGCCCTTCACTATTGCTACTTCTAGAGAAGACACAAAGGGAGGCAGGCCCCTAATTCCTCCAGGACCACTTTGCAGCTGCAGAGGAGATGATTACAGTAAAGAAAAGGGAGAAAAAAAGTCATTGATTTACCCTTTTCTTCCTCACTGTTGTCTCTCATGGCTTTAATGGAAACCAAAAGATTAAAGGCCTAATTCTCTGTTCAGTGAAACCAATTCCAGTGTGAATACTTAAAGACAACAAAGTCACAAACCCTAAAAACCAATATAACTGAGCAGAGCCTCATCTTCACGTTGCCCAGAACAGCCTGGCTAAATCCTATCCCACACTCAGTTGTGAACATTTTCAGTCCCTTCTGCACTTCAATTTTCACTACTTTTTAAGTTTCCTGGGAGCCATGCAGTTCAAGAGGGAGCAGGACGTTATGTCTCCAAGTCAGAAAATCAAGAAGCAGCCACAAAAAAAATGTGTGCGCTCTTGTTGTTTACTTCTTGATCTGCAAAGAAGGCTCATAAGTCACGAGCACGTTTTACTGACTGGTGTAGAAGTTAATTAGATCCTAAATGTAGCTTTAACCGCTGCTCTATTGGAAAGCAAAAAGGGTTATTCACCATTCCTCAAAGCGCGACGGGTGAAGAATTTATCAAGAAATAGCATACAAAATGGAGCAAGTTTCTGCAGGAATCTTTATCTTAAACCGTGGAACTCATTGCCAAAGGATATTTTACAGGACAAAGCAGTCAGGATTGCAACTTTTGGTGCCTCGAGATGAAATAATTCATACTATTTATTTTCTGAATCTATGGTAGGTTTCATCGACCCTTCAGTAGCCCCAGCTCAGCCGTCTCAGAAAACAATGACAGGAATGCTGCGACTTCCCAGCTCTCCCTTACACTGTCTTTTCCACCCTCCAGATCGAGAAACTCACCTAGACTAAATGTTTACAGGACAGGAGGGCTGTCAGACACTCATCCCTTTGCCATCTGGTGGTAATTTGCACCCTCCAAAACACACACACACATTTTTAGGAGTTCAAACACAAAGTTCAAAGGAAAATCCAAGGATAAACAACATGTTTCACCTGGTCTTGAAACCCCATGAGAATTTCAGTGTTACCTGATTTCATCTTGAAACCATAAATCTCTCCTGGTTTGCACCAAGGTTCAGGACTTTCCTGGGACAAACTGAGACTTTTGATGGATTTTTCACACCAGCTTCACACGATCCTCATGAACAGCACTGATGAGTTTTTCAGAAGGAGAGAACGGACCTGAAAACCCCAGCTTTTGAGAGGTGTACAGTTGAAATCTCACTCTATGTCTGAACTGCTCCTGTTCACCTTCACGTCCATGACAGGCTACGGCAAATCAGTACATGCACAGTGTGGTAGAAAACTGATTCAAATTCTGTGCAACTCAGAGTGGGAATGTAAGCATTACACAATAGATAACAAATTTCATACTTCAAGAAGAAATATTTTAAAGAATAAAGGTCTCACAAAATAACTCCAGCAACCCAAATCCAGAAATCCCAGCCCCAGAAAATCTTCCTGAATTTTCTTATACATTGGCATCTGCACTTCTGAACGTCTTCTGAGTCCAAATTAGAAGTGCTATTTGTGTTTGAGGTCTTTCTCACTTTATTAGACAGCCAGTGTTTGAAGCATGACAGCCTCTTGAAATGCTTCTTAATGAGCTATTTCAGAAATTGAAATCTGAGTCATAAGGTTGCTTTCGTTGTTGGGTTGTTTGTTTTTTTTTTCTTATTTTCAAGCAAACTGCTGCTCTGTGATCTATGTACCACTCCCATAACTGGCTGTTAGAGTCCATGCGTACCTTGATTTACAATCACAAAAAGGCACTGTGAGGACAAAAAGACTCTTAAAGCCTTATTAGTATTCAAATCGCTTGACATTTGTGCAGAAATGTTGTCCTGTACTAATAGAACATGATCAAGCTTAACCTTACGACTTGATGCTTTTAGCAAGAGAACAAGTTTAATACTTTTAAACCCTTATCAACTGCTCTTCACTCCCTGCCTTCAGAGCAAAATCTCCAACAAATGCTGCTGCAAATGCCCTCCAAGTGACCTTGGAAGCAATTGGAATATGCAGAGAGGCCATTTTGAAGAGCACAACAACTTGCTTTGTAGACTCAAATGAAAACAGACGTCCAAAACCAAAGAGGATTATCTGGGGATGCCAGGGAGGGTGATGTCTCACCCCACTACCAACCAATTTATTTGAGAACTTGATATAGTTCAGATTTACCACTGAAATAAACGTCACGTTCTACATACTTCAAATGGGAGGGAGCATTTAACTCTGTCGTATGTATCAAATGAATAATCTGAAGGTGTTTTTCAGGAAACAGGAGCCTCAAGGGATTAGAAAAAGAAATGAAGCATTTCCCATATGGGTTCCCAACCGGCTTATTGAGCAGATCTGTATCAACAAAACCTGTTTTCCAACCTCTGGCAACTTAAGTTGTATAAGCTTACTCTCTAAACCCCCAATAATTAGGCATATAAACTCAACTGGTATCTACTCATTGATATTCTTAGCAAAAGCAGCAGCAGCCGAATAATTTTGGACTACTTGTCAAACTGCTGCCCCACTAACCTCCCACTTCTTAGAATCACAGAATCATTACGTTTGGAACAGACCGCTAAGATCTAGTCCAACCATGAACAGGGTTATCTTGGAGGGAAGAAAAATAAGTTAAAGAAGAGCTTTTTAAAATGCAGTTCAGCCTACACTTTCTGTTGCAGCAGAAGCATCAAGAAATTAAAACATAGGCAGTGCTGCTCCTGGTAGATACAAAAAAATTTATCTACTATATTATGCTTTCTATGTGTGATGAGATGTTCTTTCATTAATATGGTACCCCAGTGTTCCCTCTTAAACATCACAGCCTAAAAATAGCATACAAAAATCATAAGAATTTTTTTTCCCCCTCACAGAGATAGAAAGGGTTAGGACAAAAGTACACATATTTTAGGACAACTCTCATCCTTCCAGTTTAGAACATACTCCTATATGTTGTTTGTTGTTCAGGTGGTCAATATCACAAAATCGTGCGCTCTCCCTCCTCTTTTATTACTGAAAATGTGAGACACAGATAGGTGTGGGGTTTCTCTCAGCCTTCTGATTTTCAGGGCAGAAGGAACAAGCGCAGCTCTGTTGTTCTCTTGCAGAACAGTAGCCAGCGAACTACGCCAATTTCTCTATTATTGAAATCACACCGCTTGTTCAAGTCAATATATTTTTAAGTGGAAGAGAGAAAATCCACAGCAGATCTGGGTAACTGAGTAGTCAGTTACCTTCGCTGTTAAAAACAGAAGTGTATGGGTTCAGCCGGCTTTACCTTCTAACCACTGGATCTCATTACATGCTTAAACTTTCCACCTCTAGATTAATGGAGCTGTCTACTATCTATTAGTGGATCAAATCACCTCTTAACCTTCTCTTCAATAAACTTAATAGATTGAAGGAACGGGACATTTAGCTTTATCAAAAGGGTGTGAAACAATACCACTCCTTCCACTTCCTCAGAACAGGGTTTCTGCAGGAGATGTGATCAGTGGTTGGCTTTGTACCAGTCCCCAGGGGCAAAGCATTTAATCCAAGTTGGTACAGAAGCTGAGAAAAATACGGAGTTAGAAAGAAAATCTAAGGCAGCCTATTAAAGATTCCTTCCTTTCCTAGATATTCAGCTCCTGAAACAACTCTGCTTTCGATATTTCCCAATGTTTGAAAGGCTGTTCCAGCAAAGGCAGAAGAAATGTGCTTTTTCGGCACTGTCTGGACGCTTTAAAAAGCAAAAGGAATGGCAACACACAAGCTCCATAAAAGCAAAGGAAGAAAGAAGTCTATCTTTACAGTCTGTTACAGTAAGCTATAGAGTCACACCAAGCAATACGCAATTATGCCATGCACACACTGTTTCTCATCCAAAGAGCCTGGAGCAACAGCTTTGCTTGAGACTTCAGGGGATCAACCTCTGCTCGCTCACTTGCTGAAATACCAAACAGTTGGCTGGACTAAAAGCCACCTTCAGCTCAGTTATGCAAAAACCTAGAAGCTGTATATTCACAAGATTTTGAATATCTAGTAGGAAGTCCTCTTCCAAGAGAATAAAATAAGCAACTACCATTTCTTCAGTATTTAGGAACCTACAGGTTTCATGGTTCTTTTGAACATTGACAAATCCAAGAGAATAGGTGCTTTCCAAGTATTTTTTTTTGTTTCAGTTATCTTCTAGTATTGGCATGAATAAAACCAATTGCCAACTTCAGAACTAACCACACAATTTACTTATAAGATTTCACCATCGTTGTGTAAACACAGCTGAGAACCAATTATCAGAATTAATAATCAAGTTCCTGGTGTATGAATATGTATATAATTCTCATTGCTTTAATATTCCAGCCTTCTCTTATCATTCACCAAGTCCCATAATAATTCTGCCAATAAACATGTTCGTTCAGGCACTCGCAGAAAGCCAGCATGCAAGAGGCATGAGAACTAGAGAAAAACAAATTCATTTCGGAAGAGGAACAAGGAGAAAGAAAACCAGCCTACGTGCTGAGTGCTCATATCACCATTTACTCTCCCAGTATTTATCACACCTCTTGACTTTCAACAGAATTTCAAAAGTAGCATGGCAGGGGGAGAAGAAAAGCAGGAGGGAGAAAAAGCTCTAGCATTGTGTGATTTATTTCACGATATGGCCGCTTCCAAGGATTAATGAGTATGTCTCGCTCATAGATGAGACTCATCATGACTGTTACCTTTAATAACCCCTTTTCCTTAGAAGATCCCTCAGTGCTCAGGATGAGACTGTGAGCCGGCAGCTTGAATTATTCATGAGGGCTGGTGGAAAACAATCATCTGCTCTTGGCATTAATGGTCTGTAAAGAGTCGCTTTTGACAAAACCATTTAACACCAGCAATAAAATAAATAAATTAATAATGGGGAAGCATGGGGAGGGAAGCAAGCATAATAATGATGTACTGATGTAACACACCCTGGAAAATATTGTCTTAGAAGAACCTATGATCAGCAATCTATCAAAGCCCTTTCACTAGTAAAATAAATCAGTGGGGGAAAAATAAGAAACCCACGCGCAGTCTTCTGGCTCTGAACGGTGGAATACTGGGAGGCAACTCTGGCTTGGAGTTGGACAAACAGTGGGTCTTGTGGAAGTAAACATATCACGTAGAAGTCAAAGGAAAGTACTCAAGGTAATTACACCTCTGATCCGAGCGGCTCCCATACTTGGCAGATCCTCTTCACGGCAACACGCAGAAAACCAGCTTTGTACGGGGAAGAGTTTTGCAGTGCTCTGTTCTATCTGACATGCTGCAACCCATGTGGGAAGTACGTTTTTTGGTGGGGTGTGGAGAAGTGCTTAGCAATTGTATTGCTGCCTCCGACTTTCTCAGTCAGCTCGTTAAGAAATAACGTTATGTATTCTAACGTTATTTGTATTCTAATCTGCATAAAACATTCTGCAGATGGGAGGTAAGATTCCAAAAAGACCAAGTAAAGTAAATATTAAAAATTTGGTTGGATAAAAAGCAAGACTCTGCTTAACATGGCATGCATGTCATATTTCATTTACTTCTGTAAAGACCTCCTTAATAAAAAGGAAAAAATAAAGTAGAAATACTTGTGCTATTTGTTTAATGATAAAGCCACTGGCATGGGAAGTGTTCAGATATTTATCTGCTAAACTTTTCCCGTGTTCAGAAATCAGAGGCCAGACTTGCACAAATTACCCTTCTCAACCCCAGTCCAGAGCAGGAATGGTCACAGCGGTCACTCACAGGGATGCTATCCTGCTCTTAGAGACCTTCAGTGACAAATGTTCTAAGACTTCTTCAGTTTATCTTCTCCCAGATTTTTCACACACCTCATCCTTTCTCCACATCCTCTCCATTTGGTCTTGTTTTCCACAGTACGACAACCCTGGACCCAGTAGTTCAGCTGGGGCTGTATCTGTGCCGTAGGCAACTACTTCAGCGTCCCAGAGGTTTATTCACTTCTGGGGACCCCCACCTTTTTCTAAGTCATCCAAACCATAAGCATCAGAAACGTAACAAAGAACTAACGAGAATAACTTACAGCAGTTATAAGTCACATGCCAAGTTATAAACATGTAGCGCTCAACCTTATTAGAGCAGACCTGGATCCAATACAGGGTCCCATCATGCAGTGAATTTAGTAGGCTATTTTTCATCACCATTCAGGAAAAGCAATTAAACACATGCTTAATTTCAAGCACACACCTAAACCCTACTGCTTCTAGTGAGGCTCAAGCATTTATTGTGTTTTGATGAACCAAGCTGTTACACACAGATTTAACCATAAGCATGTGGGCCAGCAAGATTATTCATGTTCAAGTCATACACCTGTTAAGTGCTTTATTGGACTGAGGGCATAATTAGTGCAAAATATAGCTATATATATTTAATTACAAGTAGGACTAATGACTAAAAATCATTTGTAAAACAGCATGATATTTCCAGAGGCCAACTGTGAAACGAGTCAAACTCCCAGGATTTCATTCTGCATCCTCTTTGAATCTGAAGAGAGACAAAACAATCGCTGCGTTTTTCTCAGTCCTACAGAAATCATACACGAATCAAATTATCTTTTGTATTTATCAGCTAAATAATTCTGTCAACTGTCCAACAACTGCAGCAGCCCCAGGAGCTTTCGTAAACTAGCTGATGAATGATTGGTTAAATAAATCTGCTACAATTATTCTGGTAACGAGAAACGAAAACGACAGCATGTCTTCTCCAACACAAGCTAAACCCTATTTGCTGCTTTTTGGTAATGGGAGATAGTGTATTTCTTTAACAGGGAGGATTTACTTGTGTGGGTAACTGCAGAGTTCAAAATTGCATTTTTTCCCCCCACCCGAGGAAGGCTCTTAAAAAGCTAACGTTCATAGTGCCGGGTCTTATCATAATGTAACATTTCACTTAATGAAACACAAAAATGACTCCAGCATCTCTGAATTTATAGACTCTTTATACATTAAGAAACAGACATGAGCTCAGACTTTGACCATAATGAATAGGAGAAAGAGCAGGAACAAACAGCTATTTATATGAGGGCAGCGTCTCCATGAAAGCTGCAAGGTCCCTGGGTCAAACTCTCAGCTGATGTAAATGCCTCCTTGCATTTTATTAGAAATTTTTTTTTTTGGTTAAAAACTAAAACCTACAGCGCAGTGTCAAAACAGAGCCATCAAACCCATCTCTTCCATCATCTCCGTGACGAGTGCAGCCACGAGTGCTGAAGAAACAGAAAAATCCAGATGTCTTTATTCCTCCTACTGGGAGTTTTTGATAAGACCTAAGCATAACAGTTAGCTACTGACCACGCACAAGTTAAGCAGCGCTATGCTTCTGTAATTCCAGTTTTGTAAAAATCTGTGCTCAGTCAGCAAAGCTCAATCATCTCTGCTGCCTTATCAAACCCGATCCAGACACCACGGTCTTTGCAGATCTCTGAATCCAGAAGGAAACATATCTTGGAATCCTTTAATGTTTCCTGACATGCATTTTGATTCAGCCCTCGTACTGTGTGCCTCTGCGTGTTCTGCAAGCGCTTCCAACAGCCTGCTGTATTTAAACAAACAGTGGCAAATAAGATTAGTGGGCAAGATGGCCCTCATTTAAAAATCCAAATCATTTATTATTAGGAGAAGGCTCTCCTGTAATTTGCAAACTTATGCACTGAGGACACAGAAATAAGACATAAGCCATGGCAATACCTGTTGAAAGGATAAGGAAATTTCAAAGCTGCTGTATGAGGCAAATGCAGCAAACTGTTCTCAAGCAGAATAGACTTTGCGCGCGCACACACACACACACACACACACACAAATAAAGTATTTGCCTGGCAATTTTGGATAGGCAGAAACCCACAGAACCCATCATCTGATCATGGGCAATTTATGGAGTGAGAAATCCCTGGATGGATACCAGCACTATCTCAGATATAGCTAGATCATGAGAAAGCAACATTACCCGTCAGTATATTGTTTAGGAAGATTTTAGTTGGCAAATCTCACAGTCCTTGAGGAATACATTTCTTTATTTGTTTTCATCAGTGGACAGATGCATTTACTTGCAACCATCACTGCGATACCACAGAGTCCATATATTAAAAAAAAAAACAAGGAAAAAATGTTTATCAAAGTCTGAATGACACAGGCTATTCTTCTAATACTTTGTTGGGTCCCTGGAAATACTATGATCATGGATGAATTCTGAAACACTTATTTTTACCATCACCAGTGAAATTCCGGCCACGTGACAACAAACAAAAACTTATCCTAGACTTCTGCAGGGCTGGAAGCAGAGGGGTTTCCCTGCCACAGACACGAAAATACTCAGGTACGAAGAAGAGCCAACAGTGTTCAAGGCAGAGTCATAGGTGGGAAGAGCTGAAGAATTTCAGCCTCAATGATTTCATGTCACAGAGAGGCAAAGGTTCTGGCTAAAGCATAACACCAGCTATGAATGCATTTATGTTAAAACATGGAGAGTTTTGTCTTCGAGTAATAAAAAAAGTGCTTAAATTTGAATAAACACAGAATCATGAGGATCGTGGTGGTTTTTCTCTTCTTTTCTTACTTTGTTCCAAAGATGAACAAGGTCAGTCTACAAGGCCCAGAGAGCCAAATCAAATGCAAATTAAAATATGAACACACAGAAGAACATGATATTCAACAAGGCAACTTTGGAAACAGTGTAAGTGAAATATAGGGTTGGAGACATAATTCATTTTCAATAGGTAACGTAAAGCTATGTGGGAAGAAAATGGTAGTGCATTTGCAAAGCAGAGAGTCAGCTCAGAATAAAAAATGAGATAGACAGATTTAGCATCTAGCACATAATGCATCCCTGAGGTGACTAAATTTCCTTGAGAAAAAAACTAATCCTTGCACCTGTGCAACAGGGTTATGAAACACCAGGGAATTAAGTACTCTGTCCAGGAGTTTACATTTGTTATTACATATGCAAGACCAAATGCATGTATATGCATGTAAAGAGAGTTGCAGTTTTATGGAAAATAGCTAAGTTTCAAGAATGGCATCCCAAAGAAATAGAGAACAAACCCCATCAAGTCAGGGAGAATAACATCCCTTCTTATGGCCTCATGCTGACACAGCTGATACAGGAACAATAAAATCCAAGCACATCTGTCCTCACCACAGGGAACAGGGCACGGTGAGAAGCAAAATGACAGTGCTGTTAAATGATGTCCAGAACGTTTTCTGGCATGGAATTTCCCCACTATTTGTATGCAAAAACATGGAGCAAGGAGAAAACAGCTCTGAGTCTTGGAGCAGGAGCCAAGTGGTACGCCCTGGTAAACACACAGAAAATGAAGCTTGTGTGCTCCTCCCCAGAAGTGAGAAGGTTTAGTACTGAAGTGATCCAACAGATTTGATTTCAATCAGTTTCCAGCCTCAGTTCTTTCATTCACAGCTTTCTTACACATAAAACAGACATCCAGTTCCTTACCACCTCATTACAATATCAGGAGTAGGGTAACACGGAACAGACAACGCACACGTATTTCTACAAATATACATTTTTGAGAGCAAAAAGAAAGAGCCGTGAGCTCGTAGCACTATGAATTTCTCAGAGAGCCGAGCTGAAACCGCAGCCATGCGCAGGTAGCTATGCGCATCGCTGCACAGATGATGTTATTTGTGCTCACAGATTTAGCATGGAAGACAAGCTGCCAAATTGGGCAGAGTCAAATACAGCCCCCAAAAACAAGCAAGATGCAGTTCAGTCCCTGGTGGCAGCAACCCGTAAGCCAGCCATAGGCACACTGTAAATGTGGTTGAAAGGGGTGATTAGATAATCTCATGCTAATTCTTCAGTAATTCCCCTGCAAAACAGATTTCATATTTCTGGGTAATTAACAGAAAATGTAATCCGTTCCTAGAGACACATTGCTCTTAATGTCTCCTTTTTTTTTTTTTAATAAAGATTTTGCAATTAAAACTTCCCTGGCAAGCTGCCCAGCTCAGTGACCCTGCACCTTTTACCTGTAGGATAATAAGCAACAGGAATGGTGCACACATAGCTTTCAGTACTATAGCTCACATTTAAGTATCTGGGGATGTTGGAGCTTTCTAGAGCAAGCTTGGCCTTAGTGGACATCCCACCACAACTATCTCTAGTTATTTCACATCTACCATTATCAACAATAGCCCTTCTCCTCTCTGCCACTCAGCCACAATTGCCCACATCGGAGTGCATTAAGCAGCACAAGTTTCCCTGATTTGCAAATAACCTTATTCCAGAAGTATCAGCTTTCCTATCTAACAGACTTAGTCACTCTCCTGAACCCACTATCAGCACCTCACCGTTCCCATTTCCAATCTAAGTGAACACACTCTACACATCCAGAAGGCATCTTGGGAGACTGCTGGAACAACAGCTGATTGGGACCCAGTACAGAAGCAGTTTAACTCTCAGCTTATTATAGAAAGCACTTTTCATCTAGAAGTGCTTCACAGATTTTAATCAACCTTTGCATCAGCCCTGAATGGTGGGTCAACACTGCTTCCCTGTTTGGGTCCCAGAAACTGAGCTAGAGCAGGTGACTACTGAACACCACACGGCATTTTGGTGTTGGAAAGGAATAAAACAAAGGCAGGAGAAAAAGGCAAAGCTGGATGTTGGATTATCCATTCCCTTTTCCACTCAGAATCTACCTAGGCTTCGCAAAGCTTTCTTTTTCCCTTGCCTTTGCACTGAAGTGACCTCCAAACTTCCTGTTCCTTGGTCCAAGAGGAGATTTTTGCTAACATCAAGCTAAGACGTCATGTATTAAATCAAGGTTCGGGCTCTGAACATACTCGGGCAAAGGATTCGAGAGTTCCCAAGATGAAGAGCTGACAGCAGGCTGGAATAGAATGAAAGTTAACTGTTATTTGCAAAGCACTTACGGGTCCCTTCAGATAAAAGATTTTTTGTCTCCATTAAGAAACTGAAGCAAATTATAACCAGTGAGTAATCAGCATCCAGTACGTCAGAGTATTGGAAACAACCTATTCCTAAATGCTGTCATATCAGAAGTATTTTTAGAACTAACAAGATAATTGAATCTGTATCACAGCCAGCTGAGAACAACAAAAAAAAAGGACCAAGACACTGCACCAGATGATCCTTAATCAGAAAACCTCACTATAGTCGAAAAAGTCATCTTAGGCTTCACCAATGCCAAAGTCCTCCGAAGAAGGCATACACCAGTCTAACAAGGAGTTCATCCCTTATTCATCAGCATAAAGAGCAGTAATGGGGAACAGCAAAACAGGAGGAGGGTGGGAAAAAAGTTTTGCAATATTGATGGTTTCCTAAATCCCTTTTCTTCCTCCCCTTTGTAGAATTACTGTAATTAGTTCAGCATAGAGGTGAACATGGCTGATGACTTTATTCATGTAATTACTCAAAGGAGACCAGTGAATTATTTTAAAAGCGTTTAGGGCCCCAGTCATTTTAACTCAAGGAGGGATTAATAATGAAGAGCCAGGCGCTGCATTCAACAGCTGTAAGAATAGAACTTTTGCTTTCCAGTTGTATTTTGACTGCACTACCAGACATCTTCCCATGCCCACCTCCCACAGGGCACGTGGGACATGCCACACTGGATACCTTCAGCAAATCATCCTATCCCAGATATTGTCACTTCTGCAGCAAAGGAGAAAGGGCTTCAAATGAAAGCACAAGAAACGGGCAATTACCTAAGAAAAGCTTCTAATTAACATTCATCAATTATATATCAGTTAGCAGCTGCTATAACATACCTTCTGACAGTTTTGTGAACTCCCTGCACGCAGGGCTTTTGAGCTCTGCTAAGCTTTGCCAATGCCCTCCAGTGATTTTCTTGAATTGATTCACTACTGCAAAGAATAAGGTTTAGGACATACTAATACTGGTATTGCCCACCCCAAAGCATACCAGAGGAGATTCCTAACACAATCATGTCTGGCACTTTGAAAGGCAAAATTAAGGCATAAAACAGAGATGGTTGGCGTTGATGCCAGTTAATACTAACAAGAAAGATAGCCCAGCTCTCCCCAGCCACAATCACTGCAATATGCTTTTCTGCATTACTACAATAAGATGAGGAATCTTGTGCTACAGATTTCCAGCAGAGCGATGACACCAAAGACAAAAAGCAAAGAAAATCATTCAGCAGCCCTTCTTAAACCATCTTCCAGGAAGGGAAGGGTTTTCTTTTGTTTGTTCATATGAAATAGAGCAGTTGTAAGTGCAAGAGGAAAACAAAGAGAGACTTCTGCAACCACTTATTTATAAGATTATAAAATAATCCAGAGCATTCATGTAGATGTTCATACAAGGACAGTATAATCCTTATCTAGACAAATGTAAAATTCCAGGGTGAAGGCTCAAAAACTCTGGCTTGTAGTTATTCATGTTGAAGTGCAATTTATTATACTGTCTTCTGGAGGAAACCTTGACAATAAGAAGTGCTGTTCTTTTTCAGCTACAGAAAACACATCTTTTTTAATATAAACATTACATAATGCAGTCATGAGAACTCAGAGGAACTGCTGCCACTATTTCTTCTGTACTTACAGTGAGAGATTCTCCATCCCCAAGCACAAGGAACCCTGTGGCCCCATGGCCATAACCATATGGTTGCTCTGAGGTGGATGGACGTGCTCTGCTTGGGCAGCACAACCAAGAAGTCAGTTCAGGTGCGTTGCAAAGGGATGGTTACAGAGAGTGGCAGAGAAATCAGCCGGGAGCCTGGAAGGTAGAGCTGACCAGAGACAAGAGCAAGAGAAATGAAACGGCTGTTTGAAGCCAAACCGCATCTTCCCAGGGCAGAACTGCTCCACGGCAATAATTACATGGGAACAGGGTAGACTGTTCAATCTAGACCAGCGTCAGTAATAAAATGGAAACTCCATTAGCTATAAGAGCTCATAGCGTGTACTGTTTGTGCATTCCAGGGAGAAGCAGCCACAGATCAAGAAAATCCTTTTGGTTGCTTGTGTTTTCAGTTTGTTCATTTTTCCAGTGTCAGCAAGTTCTGTATTGTTTGTAAGCCAAAGACTGATAGCAGTTTGATCTTGGTTCACCCAATGTGTGCTCACGATGGGACATGTGGCATCCACACGTGAATTCATTCCTTCAAGGAGCAGAACCCGAGC